>NW_023365699.1:84303-105909 GCF_000003815.2 Branchiostoma floridae
GGGGGGGGGGGGTATGGGGGGCCTCCCCCAGAAATTTTAAAGATTTAGAGGCTCTCTGGTGCATTTTAGAGCCATCTCTGAGCAAATTTGAGAAACGAACCAATGCTGATTTTTCGTCATATCTGTGGCTGTCTAGTTTATGTTTGATTAATAGGGACATTTCTTAACTACCATTGAGGACAAACCTAAAAAAAGGCTAGCTCATCCTTTTGATATTCATAAATGATGCCATGCTACACATAGAATATTGCAAAATTATTCTGTGACTTGCTCCACGAAGCGTCTCGCCCCCCCGCCCCTACATGTAAATAAAACGCATAGAAAGCTCTTGGGCTCTGAGCGGCTTGCCGGAGATTATTTTGAAAGTATCTTACGCATTTGTATATTTATATATATTCGGACTCTTTTTGCTTGAGTTAACGTTATAGCAATTAATATATTGATGATGGTTAATCGGGGGAAAAGGACAACAAAAACGTCAGCACGATGCGACTGGCTGGAACTGTAATGGGGAGGGGGGTGCCGGCGCACGACGCCGATTTTCCCACGCGGCGCGTCTCTCTTGCCGATGCATGGTGGAAGATTTCCACGCTCCTTCTATATCTAAGCTAAGCGCCGATTTTGGCTTACAGTGGCCCACCAGTTTCACGGGAAGAAATTGACGGCCACGCGGCCGCGCTCCCGTCTACGGCCCCTTACCGTAAGTTTACGTGACTTGCAAAGACCCACTGGTAATTTCAAACCGCAACTGAAGTTTCTCTAAATAGTTAACAGAAACTGAGAAAGTCTCCTTTTGTAAAAAGCAAATTCCTTTTATAACGCAGTCAATCGTCCTGGCGTCACCCAGAAGACCTACAATAGCGTGGGTTTGTCTTGCAAAAAAATTAAGATCTTTAAAAGTGTTTGCGGATTACAATTCCTCACTAAGGAATCTTTCCAACCATAGCAAGATGAACTTGCTGGAAGATCGTTTAAGGTTAAATTTTTTTGGTTTGCCAGCTGACGGGGGGTGGGGGGTGGGGGGCTTGGCGCCCCTGGATCCGCGCGTGTGACGGTTATGTTTTCGGTAGCGTTTGTGTGTATCTGTGTATGTATATATGTATGTATGTAAGTAATAGTATGTAGTTGACCAGCATAACTCCAGAATATCTAGATGAGTTGCCTTGAAATTTGGTACGTGGGTAGGTCTTCATGAGACCTTGAAACGATTAGATTTTTGCTTCCCCTAGCGTGTTGTCACGGTACTACAGTGGAACTTCCAGGTTTGTTATCTCGAGTTCTCAACATGCTATGGTCGTGATGTTTTAGTGGTAGATAGCTCTTGAGACCAAGAGTATGTGATATAGGTTTGGGCCCTCTAGCGGCTTGCTTTGGAACTGCAGGGACCTGTTAAAGGTCAGACTTTGAAAGGGAATAACTCAAGAAGATGTTGACAGATCGTCATGTTTTTTGATATGTAGATAGGTTAAATGATGTTTCATATAGTCGAATATCAAATATGCAAATTGGAATCTACTTTGCATAATTAATGAGGAAATTGTCTAAGCCTGCTTTGATTCATTATAGGACTATGGCAAGATGTGATATTTGTAACGGAGAATTAGAAACATGTTGATGGGTAAATATTATGCAAAGAAAGATCTAATTTGCATAATGAGAAAATGCTATAATCCCACTGTGGTAAATGACTGGTATTTCGCACGTGTCTCGTTTGGAAGTTATATACAGGTGAACATCATTGAACATCATTTATGCAATTGAGGGCCTAATTTGCATAAATTATCAGAAATTGTGATTAAGGCCTTCTTTCTGAACATAGATTGTGTACGTCAGTTATTTTGGGGAGGAGATGATCAATCAATTTAAGTTATGCGAATAAGGAACTTTTTTGCATGATTTCTGACAAACACAATTAATACACCAGTTGTAAAGGTAGAATCATTTGGCGAAGACATGGGTTTGTGGAACTCTAGTTTTTAATCCACCAAGTATGCAATAGTATAGTGTTTGCCGGATTCTCGTTCCCTTACAAAAATTGATAGGACCCAAGATGTTGCTTCTTCTATTGTTTTGATTACTTTGATATGGTTTGCTGGTATGAGAGAGATAGCTAATTAATTGTGTCACATGTGGTACGTTTACGCACGTTATATGCTGTACAGTGTGCACCAGTGTCGAGTTCCAGTGTGAAAACAGCAGCAGATGTGTGGCACCTTCTGGAGTGTGCGATGGCGTCATCGACTGCGACGACGCATCGGACGAACTGCTGTGCCGTGAGTTCATACAATAAGTTCTACTATACATGGCTTAAATGATAATGTGACAGTGGTGTAATGTCCCCATTCCACTAAATTGGATTAATGTAACCATTGACTTCATCATTGGAATATCATGCAACATCTATAAGTATGACTAAAAAGACAACAAAACACACAAAGTATAAAAACATGTTTTTATCCATGAACTTGTTGAGCGCTCTGTCAAATCTCGAGGTTGTCGTCCGAGTGGAATGGGTGTATGAAAGGCCCCCAAACTACAATTGTAACCAACTTTCCATAGCCTGGAAATGAGTGAAAACGCAATGGTGTTGTCGAGTTGCATATTCATATATAAAATAGGTGATTCATTCCAATGATTGACGTGTCAATTGTATGATTGTCGATGATAACATTGTGCTACGGTCCCCATTTGTACTGTTAGCGGGTTCCGAAGCCACAAATTTGTCACGGTGGACTGACAGATATGGGGGGGGGGGGGGGGGGAGGTATGGGGGGGGGGCTCAGTGTTTTCACGTATGGGTTACGGCGTCTATTTGTTGCCAGGTCCCGGGTTGATTTTAACCATGAGCCTGGCCGTGCCCCAAAATAGCCCGGTAGCCACAGGACGTCCCATAGGGCCACGTATTGGCCACGCCTGAAAGTGCAGAATTCTTTAGATACGGACCGTAAACTGCCCGAATATTCCTTTTTCCACATAGCACTGTAGCCTATTAAAAAGGGGCTGGCGTTTAATTATGATCTACATTTCTTCAGAGTCTTGTGCGGAGAAGGGACTATGGCAGTGTGGCAGCGGCGTGTGCATCAATGACACCTCGGTGTGTGACGGAGACAAGGACTGTTTTTCTGGGGAGGACGAAGAGAACTGTCATGGTAGGTTCTTACACGTACTAAAGAAATCTTTGAAGCCACGTAACACGTGAGTTACAAACTGTGACCACATTCATTATGTTTAACCAGCAATTGATGAAATGCATCCGAAGCTAGACATATACGGCTTTATGATATGTTAGATATCATATGAGAATTGTTAGTACTTATAATTATATTGTTATATGCCATGTTATATTATGCTGTCCATGTTTTCTGTGTGAATTTGTTACTGCTGTAAGATAGAGTAGCTGTCCCAATTACACGCGACAGCTAGAAAGAAGGCAAGAAACTAATAAACCAACACTGTACTACGCTATAGAATCTATTTTATTCCAATTTAAGGCACGCAAAATTGGCCTGACTGCATGGGATTTACGATGAATACTTCCAATGAATACCTTAATTGATACTTTACGATGAATACTTCCCCTGCAGTTCCCTGCCATGGTCTCCAGTTGGAGTGTGACGGGAGATGCCTGCCGAAATACCGCGCCTGTGACGGGCTGGGAGACTGTTCAAACGGGGAGGACGAGAACAACTGTACAGCCGGAGGTGGGAGTCAGTTAACGTGTCTTTAACACACAAAATATCGTTTATTTATCTATATTTTCATCTTCACAGTTAGGCGTCCCTGTAGCTCAACTGTTAACGGCCTAGAGCCTCACAGTTGAGCTCCTTGTAACTGGAAAACCCTGATTCAATCCTGGGAAGGGCATTTCGGTTGGGGCTGCACCAGTCTTTGGAATGATGGTCCATTGTTCGAAGAGCTAGCAACCCCTCACTGTAAAAATATACCCTGCTACAGAAACAGCAAAGAAACGTGCAAAGAAACGTACCACTAAATACTACCAGGGTCTCACTGAACGAACGAATACAATTGAATTGCAAAGTCCCTTCAGTCAACATCTAGAAGGAGTATGTTTGTATGTCAGACTGAATGTCAAACTATACCTACACAGGTTGTGGAGCTAAGCAGTTCCCCTGCGCGGACGGCACCTGCCTATTGGAGACTCAGCTGTGTGACAACCTGATCGACTGCAGCGGAGGGGAGGATGAGCACGACTGTGGAGGTACTTGCACCAGACACACCATTTACTACACCCTTAGTGTAAAACAGCATAAATAGACCACGGCTAATAATTCAGGTAGAGCATTACATATGGCATCAACATTACACAAAACATCAAGTAACAGGGTGCTATTCATTTGGTGTCAAGTGATAAGGGATCGTATTTCACAAATGTATGAATGATTGATTGTTATGAAAAAAAATGTTAAAAACAACACTGAAGTAGCATACCCAAATTTTAGTGGTCACGGAATGGACCCTTCTGCAGCTTCCCGGATCCGGATGTGACATTGGAGACACGTGACTGCAGCAACGGGTCGTATGTGCTCGATAGGTTGTGTCCGATTATGCTCAGTTCCGGGTTCTTTGCAAAAGGAGTGAAGGAGGTTGTGCACATTCGAGCTAACTATGTGCAACCAACAGAGACGGGTGGTGACACAGGTTATCTGGCACCTGCGACGCGATGCAGATGAACTTTTAGGCTATATGGGTGATAGTTTAAGTTCATCTACATCAATCGTAAGGAACAAAGCTTTCTAGTCTTTGCAAATCTCTGACACATGACGACATTTTCCTCACAGACGTTCCACCTGCTGGATTCCCGCTCGGATTGGCCAGTCGGTACATTCCCGATGTTTACGTCACTGCCAGTTCCGAGTACAAGCCGGAGTTCGCCGCATCCCAGGCTCGGCACACGCCTCCGACTACACCGGGGTACTGCTGGGTACCAAGTTCCGTGGTGAACCAATGGCTTCAGGTATGTCTTTCCTTCCATCGCTTCGTATGCAACGTTTGGACGAACCCCGCAGTGCCGCACCAGTGCCCCAAGTGCATTAAGATAGCACCTATAGGGCCTTCAATTGACACTACACCTCGAGTACATAAAGGAACTCATTACATTTATCGAAATGAGTAGGAATCCTTTTCGGTGTGCTTGGATCAAAAACATTACGTCGTAGATGGAATAGGGGACATCCCGAGCAGCCTTTGTATACGTAATCCCTTTAAATTTTCATCTTGTTCAAAGTTAGGCTGTCCCTGTAGCTCAACCGTTTACGGCCTAGAGCCTCGCAGTTCTAGCTCCTTGTGACTGGAAGACCCTGATTCAATCCTGAATAGGGCCTCTCGATTGGGGCTGCATCCCTATTGGGTCAGTCAGACGAGCTAGCCAAAGCTCGACGATATTTCTGACTTTAAGAAGAAAAGATGTTGCTTCAGTAGATTTTAGTTCAGGTCTTGCACAAGAAAATAACTTCTGAATATCTGTTTTTGAATGTTTGGCCGCAGGTTTACTTTGGCAAGACGACTGACGTCACCGGCGTGGTCATCAGCGGAGGCGGTACGAACTGGGACCTGGGCAGTTGGGTGACGTCATTTACACTGGCCTTCAGCATGGACGGCGCTTTTTGGGTGCCGTACGAAGACAACATGAGCAACAACGTGAAGGTAGGAACTACTGTAAATGCAGAAATGTTCGCGGTGGATTAATGTTCGCGGTTTTCGCGGTGACCACTTCACCGCGAACTTAAAACTACCGCGAATATTTTTCTATTGTGGTATCAGACTGCAGTCTATGGTGTTACCGCGAAATTAAATCCATCGCGAAAAGTCCTTTTTCCCGCTACCGCGAAATTAAATCCCCGCGAACTTAAAATGCATTTACAGTAACCAAATTACGCACCCGTGAATTATTTAATCAGGCTGGTAAATGATAACAAGATTGAATAACAAGATTCTTAATCACAGTCAACGTTCCGATGACCATATATCACATTCTAGACAATAATGGTCATAGAATATTGCCATATACATCTATGGTTTTCGCTTGAATCACCAACTTCAGACAGAACGATTTGCTCCGTTGCACACCGGAGCATGCCCATATCCTTTTTGTAAAGGTTTGATGGGTTCTTTAACGCGCGTGAGGTGTGGGTCTCCCCTGACACGGGACCTCTATTCAACGTCCTATCCGAGGCATGGCCCTAACCGAAGATATAGGTACTCATTTTTACATGAGGGAAGTGAGGATAGCCGTGTAAAATGCCTTTCTCAAGCCCATGAGATCGGTGGCATGGCAGGATTCGAACTCGAGAAGTCCTGAGCCAAACACGTTGCCGCTGAGCCACGCGATCTCATTGTGACGAGTCATAGACGTATGATGCAATCAATGTTCAGATAACTCCGCCACGGACCGTTGTTGTTGTTGACTTCGTTCTAACATCTAAACCTAGACCTTCTTACCTTCTTGCACAGGTGTTCCAGGGAAACCGAGACAGGTACAACAAAGTGAGCCGTCCTCTACCATCTCCTGTGACGTCACGCTACATCCGACTGTACCCGACAGGCTATGAGGGTTGGGTTGCCATAGTGATGGAGGTGTACGTCACAAATGGTAAGTTTGCTATATTTCCGTAACCAGTCACGGAGACACAAATGTAGCATATGCATCATCATTGAAAAGTATTTACTCAGAAGATATAAAAAAGTCCAATGTTTGCGTTGCTGGTCAACAAAAACATTTCAACGATACAGCATTTTAGAAGTACAACCGTCGCTTATATGCGTACAGTTCTTATGAAAGCTAATTCCCTATTTTCATTTGTTTTAAGACGAAAACACTTGGTTGAAGCAAGGAGAGTACGTCCCATTGGGAGTCGGACTGGATCCCGACGATCCTGCAGAAGTGCCGAAGATTCCCGACCGCGACATGACCGCTTCATCGCGAGGGGACGACTTCTTCCCGTGGCTGGCACGTCTGAACAACGGGAGGGGGCAGCAGCCGGGGGCGAACTGGTCTCCTGACCAGGGTCTCTACATGGACCTGTGGTTCGACACGGACCAGCTGCCTGACACGGACCAGCTGCCCGACATAGGCCGACAGTGGCCTGACACGGACCAGTGGCCGGACATGGACCAGTGGCCGGACATGGACCAGTGGCCCAACACGGACCAGATGCCCGACATTGGTGGACAGTGGCCCGACATGGATCAATGGCCTGACACGGACCAGTGGCCCGACATTGGTGGACAGTGGCCCGACATGGACCAGTTTCCCGACATGGACCAGTTGCCCGACACGGACCAGTTTCCCGACATGGACGAGTGGCCCGACACGGACCAGCTGCCCGACATTGGTGGACAGTGGCCCGACATGGACCAGTGGCCCGGAACGGACCAGCTACCTGACACGGACCAGCTGCCCGACAAAGGCCGACAGTGGCCCGGAACGGACCAGCTGCCTGACACGGACCAGCTGCCCGACATGGGTCGACAGAGGTCCAAGACGGACCAGTTGTCTGACACGGACCAGCTGCCCGACACGGACCAGCTGCCCGACATGGACCAGCTGCCCGACACGGACCAGCCGCCCGACACGGACCAGCCGCCCGACATGGACCAGCTGCCAGACTTGGGCCAGTTGCCCGACATGGACCAGCTGCCCGACACGGACCAGCTGCCTGACACGGACCAGCTGCCCGACATGGACCAGCTGCCAGACTTGGACCAATGGCCCGACATAGACCAGTGGCTACAGGTAACTCTGCTGCCTGATCACCATACTCCCAGTCTACAGTGCAATGGTATACCATCACGGTATGCCACCAGTGGAGTGTCCGGTATGGGCAGGCTATCAGCTGCTGACAAATGTCTAGGGACGGTTTTCAGGCGAAAAATACGCGCGACCCTATGTCGATCTTAAAATCCACTGACTTTCCAGCGATCGCGATGTGCGCCCGAAGATCGTGGATAATGTGACAGGGGTATTAAAACAGCATAGCATCCCTTTGCATTGGGTAAGCAAGTGCAGAGAGTGGAATCCAGTAGATGAACTTGGCATAAAGATAAATATGCATTACGTTAATGTGATTTTTTTCTTCGCACTGCAGATTAAGCACGACAAAATCTACAAAGTTGTCGGTGTCATAACCCAAGGGGCTTACAACCTGGACTACTGGGTGACGTCATACAAGCTGGCGTTCTCTGCGAATGGCCAAACATGGACACCGTACGTAAACGGCACCGGGCACAGCGAGGTAACGGTCAGTTCAAGTACACATTGTGAGAATAGGGTAGTGTAACATTAGCCTGCAGCAAGATACTTACCTCCATGAAAAATGCAGGTTTTGTTTTTGGTGTGTGTGTGTGTGTGTGCGTGTGTGTATGTGTGTGTGTGTGTGTGTGCGTGTGAGTGTGTGTGCGCGTGTGAGTGTGTGTGCGTGTGTGCGCGTGTGCGCGTGTGAGTGTGTGTATGTGTTTCCGGATATTTGTAGTCAACACAACGTTAGAAGCTTCGAATGGATTGTGATGATATTTGGTATGTAGTTAGGGGTTGGGAAGACGAAGATCAATGTAAATTTTTGGGTCCTGGCTTGTGACCTTAGTTACTGCAACAGAATTTCCGGTTTTTGTATCTTTTGACCTGGATATTATGCTATTGTCGTGATATTTTGGTGGCAGACGCATGACCACATGTACGGTCTATCGCTGGATTAAACGAATTATTCCCCTTAAAGCCTTTTTCGTTTCTTGTTATATCATTCAGAAACCAAAAGTCGTCATGCCATTGTCATCATGTCGTTTCAGGTTTTCCAAGGAAACAACGACAACCATCGGTATGCTCGCAACCTGCTGGACAACCCTGTTCTTGCACAATACACCCGAATCTACCCGCTCACCTTCCACGGGCGGGTTGCACTGAGGGTCGAGGTACTCGTCGAAGATGGTAAGCAGTCTTAATGTGTGCTTTGCATAAGGTGGCATCTCACTGCACTTGGGGCAGCGGTGTGGCACTGCGGGGTTCCAAAGATTACTCAACGAATTTGAGAGATAAAGAACGAATTTTCTTACGTTGTGTGTATTTTGTTGTCTTACTTTCACGCAATATCTAAATTATAGAAAATCGGCGAAAATAACACAACAGTACCGTAGTGAACGAATCCCGCAGTGCCCCACCGGTGCCCCACGTGCGGTGAGATACCACCTTTAGCCTCCATAGCAGGCTCTCACTGAGGGCCGGCAGTACAAGCGGCCCAGTACAAAAAGAAATGGCCAGCAAAGGTGTATTATGAGCCAAAAAAAGTCCCAGAAAGCATGTTATGGAGGCTATTGTTTGAAATTTTGTTTATTATATCATAACTATTGCTACCTACATCAACAAATGAGAGCATCACAGGCATGTGAATATCCAAAATAAAATCATCACAGGAATGTGGATATGGTCTCTGAAACCTGATTACTACTATTCCTCCACTCTGCCAAAAAACATCACTTTTAGTGCAATAACACGATTATTTTAAGTGCAATAGAGTCAATTCCACATTACCAAGAGGGTGTTTCTTTGCCCTTTGTTCTAACATTTTGGAACTCTTTATAACAACCTGACTGTGATAAGTAACTGTTTAGAACTATTTATAATATCTGTGTGATGTATTAAATATTTTCTGTTGTATTCATACATGTTAGAAACATTTCTAACATCAAATACATTATTTGTTAGTTTCTAAACTGTTCCAACATAGATTTATCATTTGTGATCACATGTTCAAACATTGATACAATGTTTTGTATCTGGGGTAGTGGGCTGGAAAGAGGGCAATTCACACATCCCTGCCAAGTACACGAAATTATGTCTGTCTGCCACCTCACAAAAGACTCACCAGTGTCGTCTGAAGAAAATCTAAAAATACAAGAGCCAAACAAAGGACTCAGCTTAGCAGCTTTGGTTATGGGGGCAATAAAAGTTTTTATGGAAAGAAAAAAAATGACACAAATTGTTGGAACATGTTGGAACAATGGCAAAAACACATAGATGTTTGAAAATAAAGAGATATTGGTATTGTTAATTTCCCAATGTTTCCAACAAATATGAAAAGGTTCAAAGATGTTCAAACTTTCATTTTAAATTGTTTGAACAATTTAGAAGTATAGTGACTGAAATACTCTTTTACTTTAAATAGTTCAAACATATTACGAATATTATTTTAAAACCCTCTCGGTGACACGGAAATGACCCTACTATGTTTTAATTGCGTATCTACTTTAAACTTGTTATTCTAATGTGTTAGTAATTTTATCGTCTCCATTGCCCTAATAACGCCGAAGGTGATGTTATAACACCAATTCAGCCGTATAAGGCTGCAAGATGTATGACATGTTGGTAAGTTAAGAAATAAACCGTTATATATTTGAATTCCTGACAAGGTTCCGGTTGTGCATCTGACGAGGTCCTCTGTAACGGGACATGTCGACCGAAGGAAAGTTTCTGTCCTTCTTTTGCCGGATGTGTGCCGGAGCGCTTTAACTATGGAGACGAGTAACTACACTGATTATCAAAACTTCTTACCTTCTTACTAGATATACAGTTTACTTAAGATTAATAGTTGAAAGTTAAAGGAACTAGCTGATAGTTTGATAAAAAGAGGAAATTATACCTTTATGAGGTTACATTAAAACATAGATGGAAAATACTAATAACAATGATAATTTTTGCCCAGGAGGTAATACAGTAGAAGCCGTTTAATTGTACACCCCATTTGCCAGCGTATTTCGTGCAATTATCCGGGTGGTGCAACAATACGAAGTTATACAGCTTTACCGCACCGGTTCGGGATTTGAGGATATGCCTAGCCTACAAGGACATTATTATATAACGTCCTCGATACAAAATACGATACAAAATAGAAAGCCCGATTAAAAAAAAAAAACAGCCGGATCCTAGCCTCTGCTTGGAGAGTACACTTTGCTGGCCATTTCGTTCTGTACTGGGTCACTTGTACTGCCGGCCCGTAGGCAGTCTTTTTCTGTAAAGTTAAGGGCACAACCCACCGAACGTGCAATTTGTCCGTACGTTTTTTTTGGGAGGCCACGTCCGCCACGTATTTCTGAAAACGTTCAGGTTGTACAGGGCAGGCGAATTCCATACGGTCCTCGAACGGACTTGAATATAAACGAACGTGTGAACCCGGCTTTAAACAAAGTACAAATGACTAACAGACAACTAACTAGCTGTCTGTATTGCAGTATTTATTGCGAAGATGTGCTGGAAGCAGTCTGTGGCCTGGAATTGACCATGACGTTGGAGGAGCTCGGATGTTTAGGTTCGTTGATTCATACCGCTCTTGATAGAAAAAAGTGGGTTTATGTGCCAGGCAGTAAATCGATAGATTTTAGATAGATAGATAGACGGATAGATAGATAAACAGATAGACAGATTCTCGTAGACAGACAGTTTAATTTATGAATAGAAATATAGAAAATTACCCTTGACACATTACTGTAAATGCATTTAAGTTCGCGAGGATTTACTTTCGCGGTAGCGGGAAAATGGAGTGTTCGCGGTGGTTCTAAGTTCGCGGAAGCGCCATAGAGTGTAAAGGATAAAATTTCGCGGTGGTTTTAAGTTCGCAGTGCAGTGGCAACCGCGAAAACCGCGAACATAAAACACTGCGAACATTTCTGCATTGCTAAGAAAACATTTCGTAGCGCAAGCGCAGTCGGCACCTTGAACCTCTTTATTCTTTCTTGTAGAAATCGACAGTCAGTTCACTCAGTGTTGGGATGACGTCAGTCCTGGAGAAGACTCTGACGTGTTCCACGAAAGCCAGGCTTGTGACGGCACAAGTGACTGCTTGTCGGGGAAGGACGAGGCAAGCTGCGACGGTAAGACTTTTCCTAGCCTGTGTTTGCACAATCTTTCGCTGGTTGGGGTTAATGACCCCCACCCCAAGGGCGGCGGCAATTGTAGGGCCGGCCGCTAGGAGCGTGATTTTAGTCAGGCTAGACTTCTCCGGTCCGGTCTCATTTGTGCTAAAATAGAACATTATGTTGTGGTGTTGACGTAACGGTTACGGTGTGCGCAGAGTCCAAAAGTCTTGGGTTCGAATCCTTTGAGATGCCAACGACGTTGTGCCCTTAGGAAATGCACTTTACACGTCTTTACTCACTCTACCCAGGTGTAAAAATGGGTACTTGCTTAGGTTGGGGAGGCTATGGAAGGAGAGGGATGGGCCATTATTACCTTATCATGTTTAATGGTTTTTTTATGTGGCACTATTAGAATAATCTATTAACGTGATTTCCGTGCCACTTTGTCCTTGTTTCGGTTCCAAAGCAGAAAACGAAAACTACAGTTTTCACAGAGCCACATATATACAAGGAGGCAATAATACGTGAGAAGTTTTTTGATTGTGTTACAGACTGTGCGATGGAATGTCCGACGGACCTAAGTGGCGGCTGCGTCCCTAGTGGATGGATCTGTGATGACTTTCAGGACTGTTTCGATGGGAAAGACGAACAAGGGTGTGCCCAAGGTAGGTGTTGGACCCGTGATCATAGGAAGATCTAGAGCAGTTAAGGTGGTATCTCACTGCACTTGGGGCACCGGGGTTCGTTCACTGTGGCACTGTTTTGTTATTTTCACCGATGTTTTTGTTTTTAGATATTAGCAAATACGACTAAATGTATGACTTAAAAGACAACAAAATAAACAAAACGGAAGAAAATTCGCTCTTTATCTCTGAAATTCGTTGAGCCATCTATGAACCTCGTAGTGCCGCACCGGTGCCCCAAGTGCAGTGAGATACCAACTTTAATGTTCAACACTTTTGTCTAGCCCGTGGCGTCGTATTGGCGTATAGGTTAGGGCATTTGGCCCAGGACCAAGCGGTCCTTACATGCCATGGAAAAGGCAATACACAAATTTCCTCACTCTTCAGTCAGGTACAAATGAGTACCTAGCTTCCGTAGGTGAGCCACACATCAAGCAAAAGAATCCACCACACTTATTAAAAGTGTAAGTTAGGGGTCCAATCTCGGTGTGAGTGGATCGAATAACTCTGTCCGGATATGTAGCTAGTACAAACCTTGTGTGTTATGGCTTCAGGTGGTTTACTGGGTTTGCAATAAAACAAATAAACAAACAAACAATCTGTATGTGTTACGAATGACTCTCAATCAATAGAGATGTTCAGTCCTAGTCTGTGTATCACCTACTCTGCTGTCTGGGGCTGTAATTATAACTGCCCCCCCCCCCCCCCACTAGGAGGCCGCCCGGACGTTGGCTTTGGGTGGGCTGCTATAGGCGAGATTTAATCAGGCTAGTACTGTCCATGACAGGTGTGCCCAAACACTGCTTCTTCACCTGCCGTAACAACGTCACCTGTCTGCCGTCACGTCAGCTGGGGGACGGACATCAGGACTGTGCTGACGGGGAGGACGAAAGACCCAGACATGGTGAGTCGCAACGGTAGTGATACTAGTAGTTTGTGCAAAGACGACATAGCCAAGTTTACACAAATGCGC
Organism: Branchiostoma floridae; assembly: GCF_000003815.2. Lineage (NCBI taxonomy): Eukaryota > Metazoa > Chordata > Leptocardii > Amphioxiformes > Branchiostomatidae > Branchiostoma > Branchiostoma floridae. The sequence goes on from NW_023365699.1 coordinate 97,822, forward strand.
CTGGACACAGACAAGAACTTCCCGAATCATAACCTTATTTATGATTTGTTTATCTATTTGTTTATCTAAAAGTTTAGTGAATACAATGTGAATACTATGCATCACTAGTCTTCCCGTAGTCATTAGACAAACAAATTACATTAAAAAATGGAGGTTCCGCTGAAGTACCTTAGTTAGCAAGCCGCTAGGGGGCCCATTATCGAACTTGACATTCGTTTTCCCACCTACCAAATATCATCAGGATCCTTTCAAGCCTCCTCGAGTTATACTGTTGACACACACACACACATATAGACACATGAACACGCTCAAAACATAACCTTCTGCCATTCTGGCGAACGTAACAACACATTACATTGAGACTATTTACACCCTAACGTCACTTACACCTAAAGATACACTAACACTTATAGCATTACTAAAACTATACCTAATACTACTCTGAACATTGTTCAAAGTAAAAGTAATGCAGTTGAGAGGTCATGTAGCTGAGAGGTCAGAGGTCAGGATCAAATATTCTATATATTTATGTACATAGTTGTCAATATTTGCCTTCTACCACCAGTACTGCAGAGGTCTGCAAGTTTAACTTATTTTTGATTTTGTTTATGGATTGCTGGAATGAAGAGGGTGCTTCACAAGACTGTGTCACATTGCGATAGGGAATCAGACAGCTTGGAGCAAATTTCCTCTCTACAAACAAATTGATCGCGACCGGAACGTCACATCCTCAGTTTTGTCTTGCTTCTAGGAGCAAAAGATAATTTAATTTCAAATCGCAGTGTTGCCATTGCAATTGAGTCAAGAACCAAATTTTCATCATCATCATCGCGGGCTGCTTGCCCGGACCAAGTCCACCCTGTGACCAAATTTTACAATGACTAAAAATTCATCAAAAAGGGATTTTCGTCCATTTTCGCGTTGTAGTAATCCAGGCGACAAAATGCGTCAAATTGCACCCACTTCTGAATACCTGTCTGGCACCACTTTGCGAATGCCTTGCGCAAGTCCAGTAAGACACCAGTTTGAAATTTGCGCCAATAGAATAAGCTATTCTAATCAATGACCACAAATCTGTTGCTACAGTTGAAGACGCTCTGTGGCACAGGTGGCACACTTGCAACTACAACTGTTTGTCCGTCTACGGCAACGCGTCATGCGTCCCTGCCGTATTCACTTGTGACGGAGAAGCGGACTGTTTGAAGGAAGAAGACGAAGAGGGCTGTGACGTAGAAGATACAGTGAGGCGGGGTTGTTTGACATACTTCTGTCCCCTGCCCGGTCAGCTGGACCCGATCTGTGTGCCAGCTCACCAGATCTGCGACGGTTATCCGGATTGTGCCTCAGGGGAGGACGAGCAGGGGTGTGGCTACGCGGAAGGCGTGCCCACTCAACCCAACATCACAGCGAGCGTCGGTCCATCGACTGATGGGGTGGGCCAAGAACTGACCGGGGAGCCCACACGTGGTCAAGAGACACAGGAAAGACCAACTGCAGAACCAACAGGTGAGAAGAATGATGACGTTCCAATACTTTCTTGTCACGCAGTGTTTTGATCAGTATGGTTTCCATCAACAAGTATGGAATTTCTGGAACGAGCTAAAATGCCATCTCCAACGTACACAAAAAAGTGGACTTACCCAAACAGCTCCAGTTTTGTCAAGGAATGAACAGTCCATTGCTGCTGTGTCACGCTATGTAGATAACACACGTGACTCGGTGAGCAGTGGATCATAAGTTGCAGTAAGTCTATGGCGCCCGCCATCTCTGTTCAGGGATGTACATGCTCTGATGTAGATGGCTTTTTTAAATCCCTCTAGCAATATTTTGTGTCGGAAATTACAGTTAACTCTGTCCAGAAAGACTTCTACCAACACAGATAAACTTTTAAACTAAGTATGGAATTTTGTAACCATTTTCCATGTACCCGAATTCGGAGTAACTTAGCACACTTCTTCCATCTTTATACTCAGCACATATATCTAAATGTATGCATATTTTTTTCTAGTTGGAGGGTTGGATGTCGGGAGTCATGGACCCCAGGACCGGGCTGTGGTTTGGATGATAGCCGCTGCACTGGGCAGTCAGATTCTCTATAGTCTGGCTTTCTAGCTATACAACGTCTCGACAGTAGGAAACAAAAGAACATTTTGGAATCATAAGAATGAATCATTTACGGATGCCACAAACATCATATTTTTACTTCAATTTGTTGATAGCTCTTTGAGAAGATATGCATTTTAACCAAGGATCAATTACAGGAAAACTTGAATTAATGCTGTGCCTCCCCAGTACAGTCCAACTCGATTCTAGCCAAGCATATCTAAACTACAGTTAATATGATACGAATGAGATGACATTGATTGTAAGGCTATCCACTTTGTTTGAATTTTTAACTAGAGCCAATAAAACGTCGAATGCTTGACTGCTGGATCATATATTTTTAGTGGGTATCTCATTTGATGCGCCAAATTGCGCTAAATTTCCCTTGCGACACACGGGCAACTTACATAACTCGGAATGTCGCATTCTTAGTTTCGGCTCTAATAAAAATGTGATTGCACCATTTCGCGCTATTTTGTAGAATCATTGAGTGGAATTGTCAAACATTTTCAAAAATTTGCAACTCTGGACAATGGGTACTGGACTAAAGCGAACAAGGCTGGACTCCAGGCTACAATTTGTCGCATTCGAGTGAGATACATGCTTGTCCGATCCTGTACCCGCAGTCTAGCTGCAGTGCACGTGAGATGACTGTTATGATATTCAACTACCAAATGACGTGAAAGATATTTATGGACTTTTCCGATTAATCAATCAGGCTAGGGCATAGATTAGATACTCCGGCCGGATGGATTACTCTACACAATAAAGGTACGTATCTCACTGCACTTGGTGCACTGCGTTTTTTTTCACTGCGACACTGTTGTGCTATTTTCGCCGATTTTTTTATAATCTAGATATTGCGTAATTCGTAAAAGTATGACTTAGAAGACAACAAAATACACAAAACGTAAGAAAACTCGTTCTTTATCTCTGGAATTGTTGAGCAATCTTTCGAACCCAGTAGTGCCGCATTGGTGCCCCAAGTGCAGTGAGATACCGCCTAACTACCATGGTTACATATACATCGTAATGCAACAATTACCATACTTAACCGGCATTTATCGCTATTGGTAAATTCAACTTTTCTAATTGTTTTGAACATTAAAGTTTTCAAACCTTATGCGTCGATGTTAATGGATCAGGAATCATGTATAATTGCTAAGGGGTTTTATGCAACTGCTGGCGCAATTCGGCGAGTCCACCCGTCAGTGAACTGATCGTCCGTCAGGATGACAAGGACAAGAAGAAGGCGCAATTCATATATTATTTTGTATAGATGTCGCATGCAAATGCCAGAATGCAGAATCGAAACATCAATATGATAACTGATACAAAAGTACATGTATAAAATAGTTAATTGCAAGTTCTTGCCCGAGGGCCTGAGACACAAAGGACCCCTCCTTTTCTATAATGTGTGGGTTCTGTGATGTTAGGAAGAATAAAAAGTTTTCTTTTTGTCTGTAAACAATGGGAAATTCGGGAGAAATCTAGTGGAATTTACATAAAATTCTCATTAATTCGGTACATTTGCATAATTGACGCCTCTTCAAAGTCCTCTCTTTCTGATACACATGTTGCATGTTTGAAAACCCTAACCTAGATTACAGCCAAAGTTTACAAAGTGTAAGTTTGTCCGAAGGCATCTTTGCTGCTAGAACAAGCCAAAACTACGCCACAGTGTATTTACACAGTATATATTACAGTGCATTTGCCATTGTAAGAAATAACCATACCATATAGAGAATAGCAGATCAAAAACAACAAGCCCTGCCGTTTGCAGCGCCAGGAGAATGTCATCTGATCATGTCTTTCTTTTCCCAATATACATACATGTATATACCTACATACCAAATATAAAGATCCATCTACAACGTCTTGATTTCTGATGTTTGTGCGCACGCGCGATGATTGAATAGCTACAGGTGACTGGTCTTCGGGCGTTGATAAGCCCTCTGACAGAGATCAGCAGAACGCATGTGCGGCGACGGGAATTCTAGGTAATATGTCAAATCAAGGAGCTTTTATCAGGCTCCTTGGTCAACTGTAAAGGCCCCCCAAAAGAAAACAAAGCCCGTCTGGACGTTGTTATGCAAATAGAAACAATGGTCGCGACAATGTTTTATTTGGAGGGAGGGCCTTTACCTTTGACATATTACCTAGAATTCCTGTCGCCGCACATGCGTTCGGATCTCTGTGGGAGGGCTTATTCGATCCTTCAGCGTTTCTTGAAATGCTCGTACCTAATTGATGAGATATACGGGCCTAAAGGTGGCTGTTTGTAAGACATTTATGGAAAACATGGTCTTTAGTGTATCAATTATAGACAATTTTAGAACACACAAAATAGAGGGAAAGGATGTGTGCAGACTCACCTTTACCACACAACTACTTGTCACTCGGAACAGCTTTAGTGCGGACCGGAACTTTTGGTGACCATCTATATCTCTGTTATCTGTCGGCAATCAGAGTCCAATAAGCCTTCTCACACTAGTTAACATGCATGTGGGAAAAAATCGTGACCAGAAGTGGGAAGGCCAGTCGAAGCAAAAATTATGAAAGGAAAAGGTCACGATTTTTCCCACCAACCTCTGCTTGGAGAGTACCTCACCCCCCGCTCTACCACAAGTACCGTCATGATTCGAAATGAGGTGATCACGTGAAGTGAAGGCTGATGGGAAGTGCCTGTGGTCCACTGAACAAGGAGGTTAAAGCTTTTTACCTCATTGACTGAAATGAGAATCAGATCATTTGGCAGGGGTGCAGACATAAGGATTTTACAACTTTCATATTTGGGAAATAATGGGAGGGAATAATTAACGTTGGCTTGCAAATGCTGTCTTCCTGTTTTAGTGGATTATCTTGACATCATGACCTCATGCGGGAGTCAAATGTACTGCACTGCAGCCTCTTCACTCTGAAATCTTGGGAAAAAAAACAAATCAATGAGCTTTTATCCTAGCATACAGTTTTTTTTCACTAGAAAATCGAATTAACTCAGCTTTTATGTATATTTTAATTCACAACTCACAACCCCAGTCATGATTCCCAATGTCAATGATTTTTTAAACTCTCTATTTGCACTATTTTTTCATCCCCCCTCATCGCCCTCTGAGTTCTTCGGCCGCGGAAGAACACCGATGTTGTGCGGCCATTGTTGTCTGTTCAGAACGTGACGCTGTGCAGTTTGAGTCCGGCGTTTTCTGTACATTTCTGTTTGGCTTCTAGTCTTGATTAATCAAAGTCGATATTTTCGGAGATAGAAAGTACCAGATTCAGCGTCAGGATCAAAGATACAAATACGCTTCAGGTATGTATGAATACTAGTATGTGAACGTGACGTGTCGGTTTTTGCAAGGACATAAGGCCATGTTGATTTGATTATATGGATGACATCCTCTGAGAACTCCAAAACTGATGCGAGCGAGCGAATAAAAAAAAAGTTTGGTCAAAAAAAAAAGTTGCCTTCAGTATGAAATCAAAGTGGCCAGGAAGGTTGAACATACGACTAAACACACATGATATGGTATACCAACAGTTCGGTGTAGGGACCAGTACATTATACGGGTGCAAAACATTTTTTTTTGGTCTTGGACCAATAAAAAAAAAAGACCTGAAAAAAAATCAGAGGAACAGGTTTCGCCTATTACAAAATGGACACACTATGTCGGCAGGCATTTGGGGTCTTACCGGGGGCCAAGAAGACAACAAGAGTTAATAGTCAATTGTACCAAGTTTCAACAGTCAAAGGTACAGAGACAGTTAGCCTTTATGACATGGAGATGGGATTTTAAAATGCCAGTGGGAGTCCAATAATCCACCAAACAGATTCCTTTGTAGCAAAACTGACCAATTACCATTGTTTTGAGTATTGCCAGTTCTCAAGTTTCCACAGACAATTAGGTCCAGGTTCAGGTCCGGACCTGGAAATGATCCTCTAGACCTGAATTTTCTGTACTGGTACCTCCCCCTACCAACAATAGATTTTTTTCTTTCTGTCCTTTCACATCTTATTCTTTGACTTTAGATTTATTTTGGCATTCTATGACATTAGTTATCTGTTTTCTGATACTTTTTTTTCAATCTACGGAATATATGTGCTCATTTTACAGCTGCTTTGCATGATTTATTGTGTGGTCGAAAACTTTTTTTTTTTTGGAAACGGCCGAAAATTGGTGCGAGCGCGGATGTCATCCATATAATCAAATCAACATGGCCTAATACATATAATTTATATGTACCCTGGGAGCCAGACAGAAGGGGTAGCTAGCGAGATTTGTTCGCGAGTTTTGTTCTGGGAGCCAAGGCAGCCAGCCTCCAGCGCCGGTGTAATTTTTCCGACTACTACAACTATATCTACGCGACTCAACCTCTACTTGGAGAGTAGGCCTGACTGTCTTGGGCTACCGAATAAACTGTCCAAGCTGCCCGACCCCGGATGGCCCCCAGGGTATTTATATGAGACCTACTTTGTTTTTGCAAGGGTTTTGTGACTGTCCAGTCATGAAGCCCTGGAGACTCCGAATACTGAACACATCTATTGTTCACGCATTCGGAGTCTCCAGGGCTAGTCCGGTCCGTGGTATTTTTATGCCGTCTGGAGTGATTTTTACCTCCATGAAATGTCATGGAGGTTATATTTTACCCAGCGTTTGTGATTGTGTTTTTGTGTGTGTGTGTGTGTAAACAAGATAACTCAAGAACGGCTGGATGGATTGGTTTCATACTTGGTGTGTTGGTAGTGTGTGATGAAAGCTGGAAATGATTAGATTTTGGGCCCCCTAGCGGCTCCCCTTGGTACTGCAGCGCAACTTCCGGTTTTGCTATCTCGGTGTGCTGAACATGCTATGGTCACGATTTTTAAATGTTAGATAGCTCTTGTGCTCAGGAAGAAATGACATAAGTTTGGGCCCCCCAGCGTCTAGTTTTAGGATAGCAGGGGCATTTTTGTCAAAAATTTCTGAAGAGGATAACTCAAGAAAGGAACAACGGATTTTCATGATTTTTGTTATGTAGGTATCTTAGACAATGGTGTACACGATAAGATACTAATTATGCAAAATAGGAGTACATTTGCATAATTAATGAGAATATTCTATAATAGCAGTTTTTTCAATGTATCTCTTGTTTCAGACATGCTATGGTCTTGACATTTAGGTGGTAGATAGCTTTTAGTGCCATGACAAGTTGGGGCAAGTTCAGCCCCCTAACATTTAATTGTGGAACTGCAGGGGCATTTTTGTCAAGACACTCCAAAGAGGATAACTGCAGAAAGGAACGACGGATTGGCATCATTTTAGGCATGCAGGTAGCTTGGGCAAAGATGTTCATAATGATATGCATGTTATGCAAATGAGGACTTAATTTGCATAATTAATGAGGAAATTGTATAGTTCCATTGTTTTCAATAACTGGACCTCAATACATGTAACACATGTTAATCATGATAGGTGGAATATAAGCAGACACCAAATATGGTAATGAGGAACTTATTTGCATAATTTATGTGAAAATTGCAAAACCACTTTTTGATTAATAATTGGAATTTTATAATTGCGACATTTGTATATAGTCAATGATTAACAACACCATGCATAAATTATGTTAATATGTTAGTCAATTGCATGAAATTTACGAAAGCTGTTAATTTTCATGGAGGTATGAGGTCGCCGAACTCTAGTTTGTGCATAAGATGTGTGACGATGCCGTGATGAACGGGCCTCTTCAAAGTCAAACGGACAACTATCAATAGTACTATACTCTCTTTTTCGGAAGAGAGTGGTGAATTACATTTACTATTGTTGGGTAAACGCACACTGGTCTATAATCGGTATGACCGAGTATGCTTGTTCTCGTTGAAATGCACAAAAAATTATGCTGTCGCTTTTTCGACTTTTTAATCACGTGTAGCAAATTACATAAAGCACCACTTCTTTCTTCATTTTCACAACACCTATCATGTTTTACAAAAGATGCACCACAATA
>NW_023365700.1:0-52084 GCF_000003815.2 Branchiostoma floridae
GGGCATTGGACAAATAACCTTTAGAAAGTGAGAAATTGAAACAATTTAACATGGGGGTTATAAATACCGAGTAGAAATGTTTATAAACTTCAACTGGGATACCATCTAGCCCAGGAGATTTAGAATTTGAGAAAGTATTGATGGCTTTTTGTAGTTCTTCATCTGTGATATGACCTTCACATAACAGAGCCCTTTTTCCCTGCACAATATGATAAAAAAACTGTCCAATGAACAGCAACTATGTTTTCTGGGGATAGGGGCATTGGGGGCTCTTCAAAGGAATATAGAGTAGAGTAAAATTCTGACTGTTTTTCTCAAATTTCTTGGGGATTACTGGTAAAGACATTATCAGATATTTTCAGTTTCTGCATGTTTTTCCTAGTGTAATTTCTATGTGCCAATTTCAAAAAGTATTGTGTACATCTATCCCCCCACTCCATCCAGCGAGCTCTTGACATTACTATTAAACCTTTAGCCCGTTGGTTATAAAGTTATTCTATTTTTTTTTCAATCTAAGTCATCTAAAATAGAATCAGAGGGGGTTGGCATATTATCAATTTGGCTTTGTAATCTATTAATATCATCTGTTAGTTTTTTTCCCTAGCTAAATATTGTTTGTTTTTCCAACTACTAAATTTAATACAACTCCCCTGAAAAAGCATTTTGCAGTATCCCATACAATATGGGGATCTGCTGTTCCCTGATTTACACTAAAAAAATTCATTCATAATTTTAACAGTATTATGCTGAAAAGAGCTATCATCTAGTAAAGACAGATTAAATTTCCAATATCCCTTCCCCTAGGAAACTGTGCAATAACAAAAGATAAGGCGATTAGGTTGTGATCAGATTTAAACTTATCGGCTATGATACATTTGTTTACTCTATTAATAAAGGAAAAACTAGTCAGGAAATAATCAATTCTGCTGGCCTGTCTGCGGCGGCGCCAAGCGTATCGGACTGTTGTAGGATTTCTAAATCTCCAAATATCATGTAAGTCGAATTTACTCTTCAATTCCGAAATGGCTTCATAAGCTTTGGGTTAAGTACAATTGGTAGAAAATCTGTCCAATAAGGGGTTTTGTACAGTGTTGAAATCACCAGTAATAATAAGATTTTCAGTACTGTCAGCAAAATTGTCTAGTTCCATAGATAGATTCAAGAAAAATTCAGGTTTATCTCCATTAGGAGCATAAATATTCACAATACAAAATCTAAAATCATCTATAGACAAATCAACAATAATCCATCTACCATTAACATCAAGCTTTGTCTGGTGGATATGGGGGTTAATGTTGTTTTTAAATAGCATGGCTGTACCCCTATGGTTGGAGGTTCCGTGACAGAAAATCATGGTACCTCCCCACTCACTTTGCCATCTCTCTTCTACAGGTATTGACGAATGAGTTTCTTGTAAGCAAATAATATGGTAGGGCTTGTCTCTTAACCAAGTAAATAACTCCCTTCGCTTAACAGAATCACTGAGGCCGTTACAGTTATAACTTGAGATTTGTAATTCTACCTGAGTCATGTCTTCTGGGACTGGTCACGTAGGGTGGGGAAGATGGCGAAGATGCTGTAGTATTCTATAGTATGAAGGCATGGGGGAAATTCATCTGGGCAAGATGGGGATGATGAAATCATAACATCTGTACTAACAAAAAGGAACAAAACTGAACAAAGATCAACATAAATCAAATATAGTGCAACTGGAAGGTTCACAAAAACATAAATGTACAGGGTAACAATAGCCCTGTGCTTCCTATCTCCTGGCAGCGTCATTTAAAAGCGGCACTTTGTGTCTGCCATAAATCTTATCATTAATTGTACTATTCCACAAGAAACAAAAGATCATACAAAACAAAATCATATTAACGTAACTTAATAAGATGAAACAAAGTAAGTATGGGAATTGGTCTGATTCAAGAAATCAAAACAAACATAGCATAATCATAATCACCACTTTGGTACAAATCAAGCAGGAATGGACATCAAAAGCAACATAACATAACATGATCTCTGCCAAACCAACTCAAAAAGTACATAACATAATCAACTTCTTGCAAAGAAATCAATCAAGTAAAACATACGCAATAATATTGAATTTTAAGCAGAGCTTTAGCATATTTCATGAATGATAACTTATAGATCAAGAAAAACACATGACACGAGGTCACACTTGCAATATATTTAACAACTTTAATATGCAAACTGGACTTTTCAAACACCTGCACAATAATTGTTCAAGGATAAACAAGATATATCAACAGACATGGTATCAATAATAGTTCATGAAAATACAAGGTCTACAGCATCCACTGTTTTCAGAGTTTTACCATCGGCAATCAAGATGGCGCAAGTCTCATTTGGAGGTACTCTGATGAACACTCTCGCCTCTCTCCTATCTGCTTGGCCTTGGCAATCACACTGTCTCTCTCTGGCATCAGTTTGGCCCTGGCTTGCTGCAATGGACGTGGTAAGTGTTCATGTACAGCATGGCCCTTCTTCATGTCTGCTGGTAGCTTCCTCCATCAGGATCAGCTCCCTGTGTTGTAGACTGACTAGTCGCACAAGCATAGCTGGGTTGGGTCGGTTCTGTGTAGGACGGGACAGTCGGTGTACTGCAACGAACGGTGGGACCAAGTTCATACCAAGATGGCCGGACAGGAAACTGAGGACGACTTGATCCGGGGACTCATCCTGGTGGTGCACTAAACCGCAGATAATAATGTCCGATTTCATCGAGTATCTTTCCGCATTAAGTAACGTAGCCCTGATCCGTTCACGTTTCTCAACTTTTAGTGCTTGCTGTAAATCTTCGATTTCCTTGTTCTGATAGCTGACACTATCTCTCAAGTCATCCACTTCGGACGCCATTTTTCCTAGCTTAGTGTTGACGCTCTGTATCTGTACGGACAGCTCCTCTCGGATAGACTTAACCCTATTCATACCGGGCTTTTTTGGTCATCCCTGGACGGGGGGGGGGGGGGGTTGGTCTCGTTACTAAAACACAACCAGTAGATTTCTAGCGAGGACACGATCCCTTCACATGCAAAGGACCCAATTACCACGTACTGGTCTGGTGGCACGCGAGGGACAGGGATAAATAGTTCACACCTATTGTCTGTTGATTAACGATTTTCGTCGAGCTTTCTTTTCATAGTTTGCTAGTTATTTGGAGTCGAACGTTATATTTCATAATGCAGTAAAGTCGCATTTTACCTTGTACTGAGTTAGAACTGCGTTAGAACTGCGTATGTATGCAGACTGTATATTGTGCCCATTAAACTAGGCTTGTCTGCAAGGTCTCTCTTCCATTTGTTTCCTTCCACAGACGAGTTGCGAAGACATGTGTGTAAATTACACCGCCAGATCTGTAATGTTTCAACAATAAACTACCAGTATCACTTCAATATATTTCAATGAATATACACTGTGATAGCCAAATAGATAGTATCAAGAAGGTTATTATGAAATGAACACAAGAAGCAAACCCCTATAAAAGCAAAATTTCAATATGAACGACCGTATAAGTGATAAATAGTGAAATATATATTATCGAAAAAAAAGTACACCAACTTGGATTCGAACCCAAGACCATAAGTTTAAAACGTCTACTCGTTAATCCACTACGCCACGATACATTACTATGTGTATAGGTGTGCTAATACATTGTACTAGGGGGGGACACTATTTTGCAAAAATGCAGTTTTTGATGAAATACGCCCCTAGAAATATGGAGACGGTCCATCTGAATATGAAAATGTAAAAATTTTGAAAATATTTGATTGCTAACCCCCCTGTACATGCCCCCTGAAGTTTTTAAGTTGACAATGTACTAAATTAGTACAACGCTATACTACCAAACATGCTTAATGCCTTAGAAATTGTACTTTGGCATCCTTGGCAGAATATTTGACTTCAGTAGAGATCATTGTGCATATCTGAACCTCCAAATGTATTTCCCATGCAAATATGGACTATTCCAAATCACCCCCATGGCGAAAATGGACTGATCCAAACTAAAAATTGGACGAAACGGGCTACAGGACAATTTGTATTCATTTCTACCAATTTTTACACTCAATCGCACAGAGGCAGTAAGCCTTGTAGGATTTTAAAACGCCAGTGGTACTCAAATACTCTGCAAAACAGATTTCTTTGTAGGGAAATGGAGTATCACAAGTTGTCACATACTGAATCAGGTCCAGGTTCAGGTCCGGACCTCTGGACCTGAACCACACCTGCATGAACCTGAATTTTCTGTACCGTTTACTCACCCCTATTAGGCACCCCTGTAGTTACATGTAACTTATGTTTTATCCTATCAAGAAATAAATACGTATGCATGTAGGTGGGGGAAAGTTGTGTTCCAACTGAAAAATTTCAGGTTGCCCACTGCGCTACCTGGATTTAAAATTACGACTTACGTTGCGCCAACCAAAATGCATTTTCAAGTATGCAAGTGGGTATTTCGAGCACTGTTGCTGCAGGTAAAGGATGCAGCCTTTGGGTTTATCTCTAAGGAGATGTTCCAACAGACAAGGAAATAAGAAGTCTGTAGTGCCATTGTCCAAGTGGTAACCACAATTACCAATCTTACCAATCAAAGTTACAAGGGTACTGAAAAAGAGAAGAGAACCTGGATCGTTTAGACAGTAAGTAGAGAAGTCAGGAAAGGAGGCAGGATACCAGAGAGTCTGATAGCTTGGAAGAGAAATGAAGAGGAGCCTAAGAAGCAAGGACTCAATGGGAAAGAGATTGCAAACAGTGCTGTTGATTGGAAGAGAGACAAATACCTACTACAAACCCTAAAAAAACCCAACATGGATCTTTCATATCAGCAGCAGAAGTTGATATGTAAGTGTAAAGCTGGCCAAACTCAAGAACACAGCCCTGTCACTACCGATAACCACGAAAACTCCATCTGCGGTCAACCTAAAATTGTACTTGAACAATGTTACACGCCATTGACACCATCAATGAGTGTAAATTTGACTATGCTTCTTTTGATTCTGTTGTAAATAGATGTACCAATAAAACATTGTTGAAATTCAGTATTGCAGGCATCTTGCTTACAATAACAGATATCAGGGCTCGAAATACTACCTGTTTATGCAGGGTAGTGCAGGTAAAATTGGAGCTGTGCAGGTATTTCTGGTGTCTACCTGCACCTAACCTGCACTGGTCCAGGTACTGGGTACAGGTTAGTGCAGGTAAAATTGGGGCTGTGCAGGTATTTCTGGTGTCTACCTGCACCTAACCTGCACTGGTCCATGTACTGGGTACAGGTTAGTGCAGGTAAAAATGGTGTAGGTATTTCTGGTGTCTACCTGCACCCAACCTGCACTGGTCCATGTAATGGGTATACGAGGGGCGTGCAATAAGTAATGGTCCTGACCCACTTCCAGTTGTCTGATCCAAAAGGAAATTTTGTATGTGTAATAATTCATATCTCTATGGGTTATGTTGCAAAAGACAGCTCTGAACTAATTGTGGTTTCTGATTTACTGGTGTTTGAACTTAGTCAGGTGCGAAATGGACCAGGTGTGAAATGGAACCAGTTGAGTGTCGCGCAGTGATCCGGTTTTTGTATTTGAAAGGACGCACACCAAAGAAGACTTTTGATGAAATAAATGAAACTTATGGTGATGATGCCCCATCATATGACCTTGTAAAACGCTGGCATCCTGAATTCAAACGTGGCTGGAAGTCTGTGGAAACAGCTCCCAGACCTGGTCGTCCCTCTTGTGCCATTGATGAGGCATCAGTTGGAGGACCAACCTGGGGTGTCCTACAAAATCGGTGTCCAGAGCTGCATCAAACGATGGGAGAAATGCATAACTCTGGGTGATTCCTATGAAGAGAAAGACTAATAACTGTGCCAAGTTTCATTAATCTCCTGCTATGGGAAATGGGTCAGGACCATTACTAATTGCACGCCCCTCGTATACAGGTTAGTGCAGGTAAAATTGGAGCTGTGCAGATTAGTGCAGGTAAAATTGGAGCTGTGCCGGTATTTTTGATGTCTACCTGCACCTAACCTGCACTGGTCCATGTAATGGGTATATACAGGTTAGTGCAGGTAAAATTGGAGCTGTGTAGGTATTTCTGGTGTCTACTTGCACCTAACCTGCACTGGTCCATGTAATGGGTATATACAGGTTAGTGCAGGTAAAATTGGAGCTTTGCAGGTATTTTGATGCCTACTTGCACCTAACCTGCACTGGTCCATGTAATGGGTACTGGTCCATGCAATTTTAATAGGTAAAATTGGAGCTGTGCAGATTATTAGTGCAGGTAAAATTGGAGCTGTGCTGGTATTTTTTATGTCTACCTGCACCTAACCTGCACTGGTCCCAAATACTAGGTTTTTATACATATAACTTATATGATGTAGGTGTACCTGGATTGTTATTAGCTGCATTGAATGTTACCACTATCACCTATATTGAGTAATATTCTGTAGAAAAGAAAAAAATAGCAATAGTTCCTTAACAATTTTAGTATGAACTATACTTCCAAAATTCAGAGTGGTACAGGTAAAATTTGTCTGGTGCAGGCTATTTTCAATGTTACCTGCAATAGTGCAGGTATGCAGAAAAAGTTTTTCGAGCCTTGGATATAGTATGCACAGTCATGTACAAGAGAGTTTAGTAGTATATTAGTAGTATATTTTACACATATACAAAAACACTTGTTTTAAGCTTGGCAAAAAAACTGTGTTTTTGTGACCTTGAAACAATGTTTCTTTTTTAAGTTGCCCAATTCCTTGGCATCGAGTTTCTGAAAGTTTTGCCACTGTTCTTGTGAAGCTAAAGATTCGGGTACTCTTTGTTATTCTCATCACTTGTCGAATTACTGCCCTACCGTGATTTCCCTGTTTTTGGCCAAATAATGCAAATTCGCCCCAACACTTGCTGCCCTGTTGCCATGGCAACCAAGAATATTAAGCCAAAACTTGATAGAAAGGTGTCTTGGAGTATAATGTATCATTTAATTACACAAAATGTGCAAAAAGAACTGAAGTAATGCAGTCAGTGCTTGCAGACCTTAGCAACGTCACACAAGTACATGGCGAGGGGGGTATCCAAACTTCAGGGGGTATGTACAGGGGGGTTAGAGTTTTACAATTGCCTAATTTTTGTGATTTCTGTGTTTATATACATCATCTCCATATTTTAGGATGCGTATTTCAAAAAGTTTGTATTAATGTCCCCCCCTAATTGTACAACTGAAGTGACGGAGCGCGTGATAATACGAGACAAGAATTGTTGCAGGTCCATCATCTCAATCTCCAGTCGTAAGATCTCTCTAGTCTCTTCACCTTTTGGTCATCAAGTAAACTTTTTTAACCGTTATAAATAGAACAGGGAGATTATATAGATGAACTGTTTGTGTGAACTCCCGCACAATGCCTGCTTGGTGTGTGTTTATGACATTTGCATGATAGACAGGGTGAGAATGGTCCGCCACTCGTTCGGGCTATTCACACCGTAGTAATTGTCGTTGACCTGTACTCGCTAGAAAGTTACTGGGTGTGTTTTAGTGTACACGGGGGGGGGGGCTTTTGAGGCCCTCCACTTCTAAGTCCTCTAACTCTCGAACGACGTGCCGTAAGGCCACAAAATTTTCAGGACATTATATCGACATAATATCTGACAATTAGTTGACGTTTGACGTTACGTTGACGTAAGATGACGTAATTATGACGTCATCAATTTGATTATATTGGCCGGACCCATGAAAAAGGGTATTCTCAGAAAACTTCAAGTTATACTACAAAAATGTAACAATAAGTGCAGATAACAGAATAATAATGTTTATTACGACTTGTATTGCCAATAGCAGTCATAAAATGACGTCATGCACATCTAAGATACGAGATAGGCTCCGCCATATTATATCCACCACCTTGCATTTTTAAAACTTCTTTTTTTGCAACAAATAATCACAAAGGGCAATGGAAAAAGACTAAATTCATTCATTTAGATGGTTTTTGATGAAAAAATACCAGGTAGTTACAATTTTTAAGGGAAAATAAGCTTGTTATTCTTAATCTGGCCATACGGTCCGCCATCTTGGATTTTAGGCTGATGACGTCATCAAATTAGCATAATTTATGCATATATAATTATGAAAGATATGCTAAATAATATAAGATTTTATTTATGTAACAAAATAGCAGTAATATAGCAAATAAATGTGAAAAATACATTGTTAGAACCAAAAATAGTGATTTTTGGCAAAACTGCCTGTCAGCAAACGGTTGCCATGGCAACACGAAAAAATGGAAAATTTGTCAAACTTCGCAAAATTGTTGCCAACAATATTTTAGGAAAACTCACCAAATTTGATGGCTTTAGTGTAAGGCGTTCTGGCGTTATAGGACATCGAAGTTAGCGCGGGTCTCAAAAGCCCCCCCCCCCCCGTCTGAATAGGGTTAAACTCAGCCATAACTTCATCATGCAGTGACTTACTTTGCGTAGACAGTAGGTGTACATGAGGTCGTAGTTCTGGCGAAATACTGTCCAAGTTGGGGTCCTCGTCGCTCGCCATCTTCGTAGGTGTGGGAGGGGGGGGCCTTCTTCTGTGCTCCGAGCTGCGTACTTGGGCTCGTTTGGTCACTGCTGCTCTGTCTTGCCCGCTTTGCTTGCTTCCGCATACCAACAAGAATACAGTCGCTCGTATCCGGCGAAGTAGGAGTATTTGGGACCAAAAAATTGGCGGAATAGAGCTAAGAAAAGCTTTTTTTTGCCACACACAGTACAACGCGTCTTACCTACTCGCCGCCATCGTGGATCTCCATTATTCCAATGGTTTAGATAGTAGGCTCAACATTCAACTAGGTTTGTAGATTTCTTTTCACTAGAAATTATGAAAAAATTGATGCTTTTTAAAGTTGTCTTTTTGACGAGGAATTTTGGAAACATCGATATGTCAACAAACCATCACAACAGTGACGTTGCTTTGCCTGCAGCCTGTTAATGTGAATAACGCCCAAGCGCTAGCTAAGTTTTAATCAGTGTCATTCATCCAACAGCGTCAGCACGTGATTTTATAATAAGTCTAGGATTCAGTTCAGACCTCACAAGTGAAGCGTGCGCAGCACCATCAACATTGTAACATTCGGGTGTGTCATTCTGTATTTTAGCTTGGCCAATGATGCCAAACTAGCTGAATGGTACATAAGCCACCGTGTATGTCTAGCCTGATCTATATACTCGATGGTGTCGCTAATCTGCTTCGAGTTTGGCTCTCCTTCGACAAGGTGCGTACATTGTAGACTGTCAAGCGAATTTCAACCCAAAAGTTGTGACCAAACGCGTATGGACTCCATACCGACCGGACAACAAAAAGTAAGTCATTGTCTTATTGGTCAATGTTAGGCCATGTTGATTTGATTATATGGATGACATCCTCTGGGAACTCCAAAACTGATGCGAGCGAGCGAATAAAAATAAAGTTTGGCAAAAAAAAAAATTGCCTTCAGTATGAAATCAAAGTGGCCAGGAAGGTTGAACATAGGACTAAACACACATGTATGGTATACCAACAGTTAGGTGTAGGGACCAGTACATCATACGGGTGCAAAACATTTTTTTCTTCTTGGACCAATCCGAAAAAAACAGACCTGGAAAAAAAACAGAGGAACAGGTTTCGCCAATTACAAAATGGACACACTATGTCGGCAGCTATTTGGGGCCTAACCGGGGGGCCAAGAAGACAACAAGAGCGAAGTCAAGTAGAGTTTATAGTCAATTGCACCAAGTTTCTACAGTCAAAGGTACAGAGACAGTTAGCCTTTATTACATGGAGATGGGATTTTAAAATGCAGTGGGAGTCCAATAATCCACCAAACAGATTCCTTTGTAGCAAAATTGACCAATTACCATTGTTTTGAGTATTGCCAGTTCTCAAGTTTCCACAGACAATCAGGTTCATGTCCGGACCTGGAAATGATCCTCTGGACCTGAATTTTCTGTACTGGTACCTCCCCCAACCAACAACAGATTTTTTTTTTCTGTCCTTTCACATCTTATTCTTTGACTTTAGATTCATTTTGGCATTCTATGGCATTAGTTATCTGTTTTCTGATACTTTGTTTTTCAATCTACGGAATATTTGTGCTCATTTTACAGCTGTTTATTGTGTGGTCGAAAACTTTTTTTTTTGGAAATGGCCGAAAATTGGTGCGAGCGCGGATGTCATCCATATAATCAAATCAACATGGCCTTATGAAGAAAAGAAAAACATATTGGAAAATACAGTAGATTACACCTTACCCAAATGAACAATGATATGGGGCTCTAAGCGATTTCTATTGTCATTGACAATAATATTGATTTTATATTTCAGACTGAACTGGTCATTTGTTTATGCATGCCAGGCTTCGCTTTTAGTAAACATATCTATCTAGTAAACCGGCTAGAAGGAAGAGTGGAAAAATTACTGCAGAAAAGATACGAAAAGAGAAACCAAGTAGCATATAGTTCAGGTACATTAAGCCATTTTCTTATGTATAACATCATCCCTTTTAAATCTCCTAATTAGTCTACATGTTCTTTTGTAGCAAAACAATCTTCTATGTGGCTCTGATACAGAAACATGTTATATTTTTGAATTATCTATGCACTTACAAATAAATGCAATGTTCATGTTATATTTTGTAATGAAACTAAACCCCTCGAATTAGGTACTTCTGTATTCTTGGTGTAAAATTGCAGTAAATCAAGTGTAGTCCTGACTGTGAATTCGGCCATGTTAGTTTGATAATATGAATTGCTTTGTTTATACGCTCGCTCGCATCGTTTTTTGGGTTCCATTAAGGACTGTACTAGCCAGGGTACCACCCGAAAAGGAGTCGCTCCGGCGTTCATTATACACTATATACAATTGCTTCACTGCTGTTCCATAGCAGAAGCGAACATAGGAGCAAAATACTATCCGGATAGTACCCAGACCAGGACTGCACCTTTATCACCGAAAAATTAAATGAAGAGTTAATGAAATAAACGGTTATCTAATCCTTACCAGTTCCTGCGATAACTTGACTAACGTCTACATGATGGAGTCTGGGACGGAAAAGCCAGACGGGAAGGCACTATCAGCCACAGGTAAGACATAAAGAATTGACAGAATGACTAAGTAACCTTAGCTTCCACCTTTATAAACTGCATATGGTGTTATGTAATTTTCATATTGGTATATAATAGGTCCCCACATTTAATGTCATTAAAGCCTATTTCAATTCAACGGAGACTCTGGAAAATCCGTAAGTAAACAATAGTAACTGTCATTACTAAAAGTTCCTAAAAATCATTGAAAAGCTTTCAAAATACTTAAATACTTTTCAAATGACATCAAGCATTAAGAATGATAAAAAGTAAACACTCAAAAAATACTTGGTAATTAGGGAGACATAGGTTTCAACTTATCAACTATTGCCTCAAATGGCATGTGCCTTCCAATATTTGAACAGACTCTGTAGCGAGGGCGTTAACAACGTAATCTACATTTTGTTCATCAATTAATGACTGTTCAGTCGTTAACACGGTAAAAGCAACTGACCGACATTTTGAAAATTTTCCCCTTTTTTAAAATTAAATGTTATCTTTTCTTATATTATTATATAGATGTAAAGCCTTCGTCGACGTATTTGATTCCCACTTCCTCCTATCAATTCTTAATACATACGATCGATAAATTTCAAATTGCATTACTTTATTACGTGACCTTCATCATTCAGGCTTCCTACATAAACTGTCACAATGACTGAAAATCTCAATGACTCATTATTTATCAACTTTATATAGGTCCGGATCTTTCAACAGAAAACCAAGAGTCTGCGGCCACACTAGTCAGTGAGAACCTCAACCTTACATATACAGCAAGTGATGGAGATCCACACTGGTCGACGAGCATTTTAAGGACCAATGACTTCAGTGTCCTTTACTCGAAGAACAACCAAACCTCAGACGCAGGGTCTTCTAACATCCAACAGGATGACCTGCCATCGTGTGGTATACGTAAAAATCCAGCGTCTCACATGGATACAGATGATCAAGACATAGAAACGGAACAAGAGTCTGAAGTCATGACTTTAAACACCAACAACGACGGAACATCTGATGAACAGCATGCTCAAGATGAGACCAGCCATTTTTACGAATTTGACCACATCGAACCGTACTCTGTTGCCTACACTTGTAGGGATGGAACAAATCGCGAGGAAGTGTCTTCAAGAGCGACAGGGTCTCTTCAATGTACAGTAATTGGTACGGGCGTAACCATGAAACCTCAGGCGGAGTCAACAAGCAGTACCTTTGTCGAAAATCGCCCTTCAGAAGACACTATGGATGTCTCCGATGACAATGGTCCCCGGGCTCCCCCGGCCAGCCTTCATGGCAACGCGGGTGTATGTAAGCCTCAGAATCCTCCCGACGGTCTTCGTCCAAATCCGATTTATGCTTCTAGTGGTCGTCAACAGGCAAAGAATGGTACGACGGCCTTTACTATCATTAGTAATGTTTTGTGTTGCTTTCACTATTTCGATCCTAATTGCTGTCCATGGCTGTTCTGTGCAATGGTAATTATGGGCCCCCATTTTCTGTTAAGATTTTAGGAGTGGGATTGCACATTTTCATAAATTGCCTCTCGAACTGCCTGTTTGTATGAATATAAGTCAAGTCGCCACCATGCCTTGTAAATATATGTCCCAATAAAAAAAAAGCTGCCTGTCAGTACATTTTAATTCTACCTGCTTTTGTGTCGTAAGTCCGAAGTTACAAAATGTGAGCAAAACTTCAAAGCATCGGGTAAGGGATTAAGTCTGCTTTCTCTGATTCTTTATTTTTTGTTTCTGTTCATGATTATTCTTATCTGCACACTGATTTTAATTTTGTTGGACTCCACAGGTCCTTGTTCTACCGGATGTATTCTCTGCACCATTGCCATCAGTTTCCTGATAGGATCGACTATTGCAGGAATTTCCATAGGGCTGTATCTCAACACACAAAGAAACGGCATACAAATGGTAAGGTGTGAAATCATGAATAGAAACTCATTTACATGTATTTTTCATGCTGAATATCACGTAGCACCTAATCCTGCAACTGGATATGATTATGAAAATGATCAGAAGTTCCGAGATATCCGAAACTTCTGACCGTTTCCAAAATTACAGCACATTGCTTGAGTGACAGCTACTGGGCACATATAGCTAGATAGCTGGCCGATCAACAAAAAATTAGTTATATTTTTTCATCAAAGCTAACATCAATTATCTACCTTTGATGATGTCCGCTGCATTTATGAACAGATATGGGGTACATTCATGAACAGATATGGGGGGGGGGGGGGGGTAGCTAGACCCAATAACGTGAAGACCAAGTTCTTTCAGATCATTAAAACTGAAAAAAATCATGTCTTTCTTCAGCCCAATTCTACCCAAGGGTCCAGAAACCAGACTGAGTTCAAGGCTATAACCATCGCCAGCTCTGCTGGTGAAAATCGCACCGTTCCTGTCATCACTGAAGGTAAGTATATGCTTGTCTGTTTGTCTTGATATTCAGCAGACACACACTTAGCTTAATTGGTAAATATACATGACACCTGCTGTTCCGAACCAGCTCTGCTAATATTTAAGTATATTTGTCCATTTTTCTTCACATTATTATGTATTTCATCACACGTACACACACAAACACAAACATTAACCTTTTTAAACCGGGCACCTTTAATGGGGCACATTTAACATTACAGACCATTCTGCCGTCGCCAGCTCTTTGCGCACCAGACCCTTCACTCTCCACAGCACTCATGGTAAGTATACTTTTATTGACATTTGTTATTGCATTTCATCACGATCACGTACATAGGAATACACACTCATACACATACACAATCCAACACATTCAAAATGCACTACATTTGGTGCCACATAGCCTGCTATATGCACAGCACAGAGAATGAAACACAGAAAGACACTCGCACACTGTACCTTTAACATTAGCTATATTTAACGTTATAGACCCTGCTGTCGTTGTCAGCTCTGGTAGCACCAACATCTCTACTCGGAGTACTCCCCACAGCACTGTTTGTGAGTACATATGTCTTAATATTTAGCATTTATTATATCGCATACACAAGCCCACATGTACCTTGAATTGGCTACATAAACGTTACAGGACCCATCCATGCCACACTGAGCTCTACTTGCACAAATGTCTTCATTTGTGGCGTAGGCAAACTTGATATGTGTGTTGAGCTGGTAAATATTGCTAGTGTCAGCCACGGTAAGCACGGCATCTTACCACCCTTGCTTTAGGACATAGCATTCGTTCTTGCTAGCTGGGTGTCATAGTCCCTCCCCGCTTGGTGGGATCGTTCCTTCATGGGTGTGATTGATCAACGTTCCTGTGAATTTTCTTTCTGATTGGATCCGGTGACGGATGTTTATACAATACCATCAGACACCTAGAGATTAATTAGAAACCCGACTTGCGACCCTTCTATGTGTTACGACCTCATAACATATATGGTTACATATATCCATCACTTGAACTGTGTTTGAGAGATCTTCAGTGGAGTAGCCGGCTGTTTTTTATAGTTTCGATATGCAAGAGTCATATCATATCTTTATTGTAGTGGCTGATATATGTAACATGTGACATATGTGAACATTACAATGACTTTGACAAAAACAATTATTTCCATTTGAAACCTACACTTATTCAAAAAAGTGATCAGAGATTTTGTTTAGTTAAACCAAAAAATACATCTCTTTATATTACCCACTTCTAATACCTTATTCTAATACCTTAATTTAGTAGGCATGACTTCTAACCTACCCTTATCCCTAAGCTTTATTTATTGCCAAGTCTGTTTGTTTTGCGTTTTTAAAAAAGCCAATATTGTGGTTTTGTTACGTACTTGTAAATAGTTATCATCTGATGCATGTACTACTGGGGCAAATTATATGTATGTATGGTACCCAATATCAGGAATATTGACTGGGATACCATCTGTATTTCTTTGTTGCAAATTTCAATAAAGTATGAATTACATTAAAAGCTATTCTGTTCATAATTTTCTAATGTTCAGTATGATAATTAGTGGTTGTATCTACTACTCAAAGTCCTTACTACTTTCACATAGACCTGACTGAGCCTACCAGTGGACCATGCCAACATAGGTTGTGCCTTGGTAAAGATGGCGACTTCAACTCCACCTGTGCCCCTGGACGGACTGGACCAAACTGTCAGCAAGGTAAATAAGCATCCTTGCCATAACAGGACACATGGGTTGGATGCCGTATGAAGTAAGAGGGGAGGGAGCAGTAGTTGCTCTGTGGAACAGACTTATCAGTATGCCAAAAGACTGACTTATTGCAATTTCAAATAAACGTTGATGGGGGACCTCCAGAATCATGTCCCCTAAGTCGAGGACGTACAGAAAATATTTCCTTTAGCTTGAGAAAAGAGAAACTGTTTGCTATGTGCAAACAAGAATGGACTTATAGCGTATGATATAAAGCTAACCTTCAAATATACAAATTGTTTAGAGATGCATATTGTACAGAAAGTTATGTCACCATGAAACTTCGAAAAAGTTGGGGTTGTCTGAAGTTGTAACTTTCATAAATCGATCCTGAGCCAAATGAACAAGAGAACTGTACACATATTACATTACCTGTTTGAACATATCTCACCTTCAGCTGCAATTACATGGTGCATATTTCTGTTTTTACATGATGCATATTTTTGCAGGCTGGCTGTGTAAAGGGCAGGACACTGAAATAAAATTGAATCCAATCAATCAATCATTCATTCATACATATAGGTTCATACAGACAATTAGCAACAATTCGTTTTTTTCTCTTTCTAGTTTCTTAGACACAGATCCGTTTGCCGGAAAATGTACTAACCTGGATCGACCGGACACAACTGTCAGAATCAGGTGTTCTTTTAGAAGTTTTCAAATGTTGAGATACTCTAATACTCTGCTCCCCCTGTTCATTTTTTAATCATGCTGGAATTTGTAACAATAAGTTTCCCCATTGTTGCATAGACGTGGATGAGTGCATTGTCATTGAAAAGCCATGTCTACATGGACACTGTGCAAGCCAAGATGGCGGATACAAATGTACCTGCTCTCCTGGGTGGACAGGACAGACCTGTCAGCAAGGTGAGTTCTTTCAGAGCGGTCATCTACACGATGACGATGACGTGTATCGATGAAAAAAAACATACAGGGGTTATCTTTTGGCTTGGCTTTGTTTTCTTTGGAATCCAAATTGTCTTCAGTCTGAATTGTCTTACAACCTTTCCTATTGGACATCTGAAATTGTCTTCATTCATAGTTAGAGTATAAAAGACCTGTTTCTTCCAGATCTCTTCAGGTCACTGACGAAGGATAGTGGATTCTATCCGAAACGTCTGACCGTTTCAAAACCATATCCAGTTGCTTGAGTAACTATTTTTGGCGTTATCTTTAGGCCTTTTTGTACCGTGAATACCAGACATTGGCTCTTCTTCAATTGGCATACCAATAGTTTGACTGCAGAAAATAGGTAGTACCTTCCTAATGAATTGTTGTTCTTTATCAGACATAAATGAATGTGCCCGTAAACCATGTCAACATGGACGCTGTGAGAACAAAGATGGCGGATACAAATGTACCTGCTCATTCGGATGGACTGGACACAATTGTCAGCAAGGCGAGTTTTCTTTTGGAAATCTTTAAAGTTGTTTAAAGAAAGCTGTTGAAAATTTTCTCAGTTGTTCTATTCTCTGCTTCCCTTTCTTTTAAAACATTCTTTGGTCAGGTCCATTTAGTGACAGTAAATATTTGTATTAACGAACAGACATCAATGAGTGCGTTGAAAAGAAATGTTTGCATGGACGCTGTGTGAACAAAGATGGTGGTTACAACTGTACCTGCTCACCTGGATGGACTGGACAGAACTGTCAGCAAGGTGCTTTAAATAACTTCTTATTCCTTTTTGAAAATTATTCTTGTAAAGTAATATAGATATTTCTTCATCTTCTTTAAAGACTAGATTTCTTGCACAATGTACCTAATAACTCTAGCTGCGATTGGGTTAAAAATTCTGCTCAAAGAAATATCATTTTAATATAAAACAGACATTGATGAGTGTACTAGCCAACCTTGCCAACATGGACGCTGTGTGGACAAAGATGGCGGATACAAATGCACCTGCTCACTCGGGTGGACTGGGCACAACTGCCAGCATGGTGTGTTCCTTTAAATTTCTTGCAACTATTTACGTTTTCGAATGAAAGCTCATCAGATTCTGTGTTCGTAGAAACAAGCTTTACTAAACAATACAAAAACATTCACCCTAAATTTTCAGAAAATCATAGAATGGATATGGATATGTTTCCTTTATCCGTGCTCTCGGCAGACGGTTTCATAGAGTATATCATAGAGCTAAAGGGCTAAACGTGATGGAATTTTCGCCCAAATCCTAGTCAGACTTGTCATTTTTTGAGAGAACGCTGTTCGGCGATTCCAACGTGGGCTAGTTTCGGTAATGCCGGGAGATATTTTGGCGCACAGAAACTATCTATTTCGTCTATACTTAAGTTAATGTTAAAACTCTCCACCTTTACCGCCCTCTCAAGAAAATAAACCAATTGTTGTGTCAATGCCAATTTAAAGTCTTAGATGCTCTTTACTTCATCTCCGTAACCATTATCGGGTCCAGCCTAAGCCTATTTTTTCTGGATAATGCATTAAAAACCACGCTGAGGCGATATGTGTATTCTAATGAAATAGACAAATGATGAATCGAAATAATTCCTTTCACGGCCACGTCAGATTGGATCTGTAGTCTTCAAAGAGTCCAGTTTCAACAGAAATCCCATCCTTTATCTTCATTGATCATTGTTCTCTCTGCCGTAGCCCCAAAATGCCAGCTTGGGTGGAGCGAGTACAACAGTCACTGCTACAAGCTGATGAAAGAGACGGTCGGAGTTCTCACAGCGAAGGAACGGTGCAGACGAATGGGTGCAAAACTAGCTTCTGTCAAGGACAGTCAGGAGAACAAATTTATTGCAAGTACCATAAAAGGTAAAGTATAGTATGTGGAGAGGGACAACCTCAAGCCAACCGTTCAAACTTACGCCACATCTTCAAAAAAGACGCTGGAGCCGCATGTTCCCCGTTTAGGAACTTTATTCGAACCAACACACAACCAGTCACGAAACTTGGTTCCAAGGGCCTCTTCAGGACAAAAGGATTTTATCCAATGTGTCTAAGGAGCGGTAAAGGATGGTGTAATCCATCCCTCTGAAAACACCACTTTTTCTCTCCAGCTTCAGTCAGCTAACAAATTTTACGCCTATTAGGAATGAGAAAAGTCGTATTAAACGCATTTCCCAAGAACAAAACGTCCAGCCGGGAATGTCAGAAATCGGACCAGTGACCGAGGCAGTATCATATCTCTCAATGAGCGACAAAACAGTAATTGTAATTGTAAATCAAAATCATTGAACGATCATTCAGGAATCATTCATAGACATTTGAAACCATTGAAAGACCATCGCAAGACATTGAGCTCAGTCTAAAAGACCGCTGAGAGATTGGACTAAATTTTAATTTTTTTCTGTAGAATTAGCAGTTTTGCATTCGGAATATGTGACATACCTCTCACTAGCGTATGTTAGGCCACACCAATTTAATTACTTGGTTCACGGATTTTTCCATAAAAAATATGGAGCGAAAGGGCGAAATGAAAATAAAAATTGTAAAATGGTTGGGGTAAAGGTAACGGCTAATGCAAAACATAAAGAAAAAAAGTTTTCAGCTTGAAAAAAGTACAAAAACACTATTATTGTACAGTAACAGCACATGTACCCACACTTTAAGGAGCTTATTGTATAAAGGCCAATTTGCTACACCAGAAACTTGGTGATTGGTTTCATTGATGGTGAAAATTTGCTGAGCGGTAATTTTTATTTTCATTTTTTTTCCAAAAAATAGGAGCAAGCGAATCCGTGAACCAAGAAATTAAATTGGTGTGGCCTTACGTTCTCCTAACCGTTTTAAATGTGGAACTGTCCTGAAGACTTTCCTAGTTTGAATTTTTCGTTTGGCCACTTTTTTTCAGGATTTCTTTCAGAATATTCGTTGTCCTTGTAGGAAAAGAAAAATAATGTTCCTAACCCCTCCCAACAATAAGCGTACATCTTGACGTATTATTATAACGACAATGACAATGAAATTTATGGCAAATTCATGCCCGATTTGGGCTTAGTGCAGTAAGTTTGGTACAAAGGGAGTAAACTTAAAGCTATACTATATTATAGTTGACATGCCTCTTCTCTTGATCTCTTCTCTATATTGTGAAGTAGACGTGATATGACTGTCGTGCAGTTAGTTAGTAAGGGCTATTGCCTTAGAATCGAAAGTATATTACTTCGAATCTTGTGACCTTTGAGTATAAAACTGGTGTGTTGTGCCTTAAAGATGCAGAGAAGTCCACTGTCTGGATTGGACTAGTCCTGCAAAAAAGAGGATATGAATGGACGGATGGGACATCTTTGTCTTACACAAACTGGGCTGAGGGTAGGCCGGAGAAGAGCTGGAGACTCCCCAGACGAGAGCGCTGCGTCGCCATTTTTAGTAAGGTGTGAATTATTGTTCTTTTTTCTGTTACAAATACATTAACCAAGGAGACAATGCTTTTGTTGCCGATTTCTCTCTCTCTCTTCACAAAATAAGTCTATTAGTAAGAAGATATAGTCAAATATTTATAACAAGCCCCCTATTGTTTACATTTTCTGTTATTTCTTTAGGTAAAATGAGATTTTTCAGCCAATAAAATCAATTAATGACGTCATTATTACACCCATATTACGTTATAATGATATCAAAAGTTGAGCGATTTTAGAAATGAGCCGAAATGCCAAAAAAGCCCTGTCTGGATTGGGTTAACCCAGATGTACTCGAGCTCATGCACCTGAATATCAAGGCTGAACGCTGGGAGTTCATCTGACGTCAACAGTTCCAAAATTAGCGAGAATATAGTCTTCCCGTGGCAACCTGTTCAAAAATTCAAACATGAGCTACAATACAAAGACTTCAGTCCAGAATTCAATGTCAAAAATGTGTAAGAATTGACCCTAGCTTCCACTGACATCCACGTGTGACATGGACAAGTCCAAAAACAACGACGTTAAAAAGAAGTGCGTAATCAGTCAAGTCCGAAAAATGAAATTTCCCCAGTACGAGAAGGAACTCTTGCAAGTCATCCCATGTAGATAGCAAAGTACACCAGTCCGAATCACATCAAAATGTATGATTTTTGTATAGTCGACACAATCCAAACATTCAATTTAGAAAAGAACCTTTGTGCATGAATAGATTCTCTGAGTGACACTCTTGTATTATAGTAGGACAGGTGCTGGGAGAGGACGCGATGTTGTAAGGCTAGCTGATTGGCTGAAAATTCGATTGAATTACCCACCTGCAAAGCCTCACGGAGCTCGGAGCCAGTTGGGACCCTACCATCCTGGCGTGAACGACCACAAAATCAATCGCCATGGGAATTTTGGAATCAACCAAAGAAATACACCCCTCCAACATACCAAAATAAATTTGAAGTAGTTTGTGCCAAAATTGTGGGTTGGGTTTCTTGAGTTAATGTCTAATGCACATCAATCTGTTGGTCCTTTCCCTGTAATACAGGGACACACGAGTCCAAAACGTACATTTTTGGTCAGAAAGCCACCAAAAAACTCGATTTTTAGCTCTGACCGGAGGAAGAGGAGGAGGAGAAGAAGAAGAAATAAATTTATGGAAAGATACATTTCACTCCCATAACTTCGGTATGGTGAAGTCCTCGAGTAAGATCTTATGAAACGATGAGTTACATTGGAAAAGAAGGCAACGGCATTTGAAAAAAAAAATGAATATGTCATATACCACTAAGAATAGAAACTGATTAAATGCTGTATCGATACCAACGCGAGTTTAGGACGGTTACCTTTTAAATAATATTTTCCTAAATTTTCAATAGAACCACAAGGATAACTGGTGGCCTAACGCCAAAAAAAGGATAGCGGGACAATGGATCGACATGAGCTGCAGCTCGAAGGTCCCCTACATTTGCAAGAAACGAAGTGATGATAACAAGATCACAAAATCAGGCAGACAAAACAACATTGCATTCAAGAAGTAATGTACTGATATGTCTGGAAATACGTCAAATGGACGACAATTTCGATACACTCTTTACATAATTATGTCTTCTTGGCTACCAGCGTATGATTTCAGTACCCACGTGAATTATAATATGACAGGATGAAACTTAGCGGCTAAGACAACAGTGTTAATGTGTACTTCATGAATGAAACTCAAACAGCTTTGAAAGTCTGATGTAGACATTAGTGACAGTAACTAATTCTTTTGACCTTGAACTTTATTCCTTTCATGACCTCCAAGATGATGTTATCTTTAAACATCCCAGTGGCACTAAGACCCGAGTTGTACACATACTTGATGATATGTTGCAGAAACTGAATTGATGTCAGCGACGCTTTCTTATAATATGAAGAACATAGATGTCTATGATAGAGTATATAATGGTTATTTCGAGTAAAGAAATGTCTATAGAAAGAAAAGGAACCTATGCATGATATTTGCAGCATGCATTGGAGAATGGCAGCTGACTTTTATATGTATTGTTCATCATAAGGCATAGCTTGATTTGTTTTGCATTAATGGATATGGTGGTGATGAGGTGATCAGTGAGGATTAAGATTAAGTTATTTTATTTAGAAGTTTATCTAAATTCACCATATATTGGTTGAATAAGGTGTCTTACCTATCACTCTGATCATGAAGATAGAGCTGTCAGGATGCCACATTATAACTGCCCTGTTCCAGTGATCTATACGTAGTGTTGATTAACCTTTTCTGTATGAAAATTGTATACAGTAACTGTCACTTTACTCATAGTTGATTGGCTCCGGCAAATGTTTGAGCTACACTTTCTCACTCTGCTTAAGCCAGGGGAGGAGTATCTATGTCTTATGAAATGGCAACTTAAAATGATAGCAGACTTTAAAAATAAAGATCTAGAAGCAGTGTATATACCAACTCACAAAATGTAGTCAATCAATTTTATTTTCAAAAGATGGTGATATTACTGCATTTCTACATTTTAAATAATTGTCTGGGATTCATTATCAACGAAACATCAAGAGAACAATGTTGTCCTTGTGAATCGATATGTAGTTGGGCTGTACGGTAAATGGACGATTCTTTCATCTGCTGGTTACACTATCGCTGTAGTCGGAAGAGGCTTACTTACAATATGTTGATGTAGAAAGAAAAAGTAGAGAGATTGCAGAAAATATGTTGCATTAAAAGGTAGGCAAACAAGCAAGAATCATGAAAGCGATTGTATACAAAACGTAGTCAAATCACAGATGATGATAGATTTAGAATCAAAGATGGTGCAACTTTTGTTTATTGACAAAACATCTAGAGGAAAATAATCTTCCAATGACTTGGAGTGTGGATTTGCTTTATTGCTTCTCCATTGAAAGACATAGTACAGTGACTGTATCCTAATTGTTGTCATGTGTTAGCTACACATTCTTACATTGCTATTGGCAAGGAAGGTGTACGTAGAAGTTAAACTGATGATGCAGAAAATAGCTGTAAAAGTAAATGGTATTGTAACAATGTGTTTGCTCTCAATTGGTTGACTTTGTTACTTCATATTTGTTTTGATACTCTCCCTTATTCCAGTAGAAGTACTATAGTCAGTGGAGATATATGCAGGACTTACAAGAAAGCTAGCAGTTTTACAATAAGCATTAAATTGAAAGAGACAAACGTGCATATTTACTAACTAAGCTTAAGAACATGGCCACTCAGTGCACTATTGGGATATAAACACAGTAATTGAAGGGCTCTAAGTGTGTACTATGAAAAGCGTGTGGTACTATGAACTCATTTGCATAATATAGAACCACACATTTTTTATAGTATAACACTTTTTTTGCACCACTGATCAGCTCACAATGTGCAAGCTAATTCAGTAATTGCCCAAGGGATTAGACAGGATACCCTTAATTCGTCTTGAGAAAAAACAAGAGAATCTTCGGGCTAGTGGTCATGTTCTAAAACAGTTAGAACATGGGCACTTGGCCATACTATGGGCAAATAGGGTCGCTCGCCCATAAGGGGGTTCCTTGAGGGCTTCGCCTCGGGTGTTAAAAGAAACACCCTTGTCGGCTTCGCCTCGGGTGTTAAAAGAAACCCTCTGGTGGGCGGGGCGACCGGATTTTCCCATGATAGTAGCCCTCGTTTCATGTTCTAACTTTACAAAAATCAAGAAAAAGTAACAAGTGCCATCATCATCATCGGTTGACGTGCTTACAGACGACGAGGCTATAACGCCCCTTACGGGGTGACATACCCTTTCTTTAGCTGAATACAACACGGGGAAGCGCAAGGCCTACCGTTCGGGTAAATGATGTAAATCACCGTATAATGTGATAAAATTAAGCTCGTCTACAAAAGATACTGATGTAAAAGTAAAAGTATTGAGTTTTTCTGCCTTTTGATGTATATAAAATTAACAAGTCGTCGGAAAACATGAATAGAGGGCAATGCTGTTTCAATGATTTGATGACTTTTGCTCTATTGTTATAGTAAAAATGACACTACAGTACTTACTAACAACAAATTGACTCTGCTATATTTTCCTTAATTCACTTGTAGTGTTCTAGTAAGGAATGTTTTCAAAGGACATAGAAATGTTAAATCAAGAAACTTTAGCAAAAAATGCTATCAAATTAAACACGTCTATAAGGGACGAGAACACAACTATTTCTGCGTTTTGATGTTATACTTTATGGAATATTTAGAGAACAATGTTGCCTTCAACAATTTTATGCGTAGTTTTTCTTTGTTGTTGCTGTACATGTGTCGAAATAAAGGAAAAAGACAGTAACAACCATTTCATTATCATTTGACTTTGTCACTATAGTATGTAATAGCAACTTCCGCATGGGGCAGAAATAGTGTCATAAATACAATATACACATTTTGGAATAGCATAGATATGAAATTTAGAATTAAACATGTGTTGTTGAAAATCGCATATATGTTTTGAAAATGCGATATGTTTTTTTAAAGCAGTCAACTAAAATTCACATATGTTTTGAAAATTCAAATTCAATTAACCCCCCGGTTTGAAATGTGGTGACTTCCAAAATGTGACCGATTTGAAAGTGGTCGATTTGAAAATGGTCAATTTAACCCTCAAACACCCGAGTGGGGTCCATTTGGACCCCAGGCGTACATTTTGAAGTGCCATTTCAACATTTTTAATCTGAAGAAAAAATCCTTCCGTGACTTTGTTAGTCAATATGTCTTATACCTTCTCCTAAGTTTTCGCAATGATTGGTACAATAATGTGGAAATTATAAAGAAAGTTTGTGTTCAGTTCCTCTGGGGTCCAAACGGACCCCAGCAAAAATGTGCAGTTTTTAAAACAAACTTTGGAGTCTAACTCCTTAACCACTTACAGTATGAATACCAAACTTTCAGACAATAATAACAATGTAAATTTAAATCATCACAAAGATTTCTGGGTCATCAACATGTAATGTGACGACATTATGACGTCATTTGCCTTATCGGGGCGGCCATCTTGACCAATGACGTCATGAAATTAGCATAAATTATAAATTTTAAGTCATAAAAACTGCATTGAATTTCATAGAATTTAATTGTTGTCAGAAAACAGGTGTAGTTTACCAAGAAAACCTTGTTTAAATTGAAATTGTCAAATTTTGGCAAAAATATGCCTGTTAGAATATGGTTGCCATGGCAACCCCCAAAAATGATAAACTTACTTTATTGACCAAAACTTTTGCAAACAATATTTTGTGATAAATTAAGTTTCGTAGCTTTAGCTCTAGCCGTTCATGAGTTATGCGACATAAATGTTGCTGAGGACCTCAAAATTCCCCTATCTGGTCGGAATAGGTTTAGTGCAAAACGTGGTCCTTCTGAACTTTTGCATAAATTATGATAATGAGTTGGAATTAGCAACACCTTAACATCTCAAAATCTTCCTCTTACATTAACGAAGCAATGTATATATAATGCTCGCCGATAAGACATGGTACTGAGATTTTATGAACAAAACATTTTGGGGTCCGTTTGGACCCCACTCGTTCATTTTAGTCGCAAAAAAAGGTCGGGTGCTTGAGGGTTAAGTGGTCACATATGTGCACGCGGAATCACTGTCAAATCGGTTGCTTTAAGGAAGCTTTCTATCCTCCCCCACGCCATATTTCACCCTTTGGTTGGGTTTCACCCGGTGAGAACCTTAAATATAGTAATGGAAAACTGCTGTAAACTGTTGAAAATTATGTTCCGCAAACACACGGGCAATCATGCCCCTATCCCCTTCTATGTATTAAACGCCCGTCCGAAACCGTGGCAAGTGAGCAGTAATTTACGAATAAACTGACCGATATCAAGTCCAAGTGTTCACAACGACACTTTCGACACCGTCTACTCCCGGCACGCATCGGCGTATTTCACCAAGGATGTGCACAACTCACCAACAAAGATGACTCGCTCGAAACGATGTCAG
Source organism: Branchiostoma floridae (assembly GCF_000003815.2). Taxonomy (NCBI): domain Eukaryota; kingdom Metazoa; phylum Chordata; class Leptocardii; order Amphioxiformes; family Branchiostomatidae; genus Branchiostoma; species Branchiostoma floridae. The sequence goes on from NW_023365700.1 coordinate 25,652, forward strand.
CCATGGGGTGATCAGGCCGCTTGAACTTTGAACGGTGTTGGGGTCATCTTGGCTAAAAACTCTGGTGCGAGATTTGACAGTTATTCCGCGTGCACATATGTGGCCACTTTTAGATCGATCACTTTTAAATCGACCACTTTTAAATCGACCATTTTCAAATCGACCACTTTTGAATCGACCACTTTCAAATCGACCACTGTTTGGAAGTCGCCACATTTCAAATCGGGGCTTAACTGAACTTGAATTTTCAAAACATATGTGGATTTAATTTGACTGCTTTTAAAAAAATATATCCCATTTTTAAAACATAGGTGAATCTAATTTGACAGCTTTAAAAAATATATCCCATTTTCAAAACAAATATGAATTTAATGTGACTGCTTTTAAATAGATATATCCCATTTTAAAAACGTATAAGCGATTTTCAACAACACATGTTCAATTCTAAATTTCATATCTATTCTATTCCAAAATGTATATATTGTATTTATGATACTATTTCTGCCCCATTAAACGAGCCTTACACAAACAAGAAGCCCCTACGCTGTTATGATAAGAAAAGTGAACACAGCAATAAGGCGATCAGAAAATATTATGTCGTAAGTGTCATGTTAAATTTATTTGTTATTACCGCCAAAGATATAATTTTTAATTTCACAGGCTAGTTCATAATTTTTTCACGGAATACTTACGTCACTAAGTTTAGATGGTTCTAACCCCACCAACATCGTTTCCAGTCTATTCAGGAACTAAAAAATAATGACACATACCAACTATTAGATTACGAGTATGTTCTTCTATTGTTTACAGGTGAGAGAAATTAAGTAGATTAACATCACCACGTCAGAGCAAACTACTGGAACGGTTGTTTTGCTTACAAGCATAGTGAAAGGACTCCACAATTGCCATGTACATGCAACGTATTTTAGGTAGGGTTTCATAATCATTGCTTTAGGAGATATTGAGTATTAGTTGAAAAATATTTACGTTTTTAATGTGGTTTTAGGTCAAAAAAATTTAAAGCTATATTGCTGCGCAACAAGGTTCTTTGCTCTCATATTCTCTCGGCGTTTGGTCTAAAAACAAACACACCAAATACAAGACACAATTGTATATTTTGGTGTGTTTTGCTATTTTCTCAAAAAGGTATAGTAACATATTTTATTCAATAAACATTCAATTTTACAAGAATAGCATTTGAGATATTATAATTATTCTCGATCAAATTTTCCATTGCATTCCGGTTCATACGGCAGTTTCTCTTATGGCCAACGTTGGTTCATGGCTATGAACAGATGCTGTGTTTGATTCCTCGCGCTCTGCAATGAAAGCAGAGATAGTAGAGATAGCAGGTAGCCTTGTACCGTCTGTTTCATGTTCCCCAACATTGTTATCCGTTGACGTGGGTCGAAACATGCGCAGGTGAAGTACAAACGGCAGTAGTCCGGCTAGTACCAAGCAGCCACCGCCTTCCAACAGTGTCGCGTCGAAAGTGCCTGTGATGTCCCGTAGCCACCCTGTTCGATACAATGATGACGGCAACATAAGGCACAAAATCAAGTCAACCATTTCATATAGTCGACTCCAACAAGATGATATGCGTCAGTTGCTAGCAAGCAAAGATTTACTAGACAGTTATTAGAAATGAATTAGCAATAAAAATGTACTTCACGAAGCAACCGCATGTATCGAACCATCAATAAGCCACCATGCGTAGCCAATTGCAAGGGACAGGGATAAAAGCTCTTAATAACGGTATACTACTTAGGTAACGATATCGTATCTGATCGTCAATCTGAAATAAAACTAACCCGAGAAAGGGGGTCCTGCGAGGTTCCCTGCCCCTCGTAAGAACATGATGATCCCAAGAGCACTCGACATCCTGTTGGCTCCCCCGATTTCTGCAATAGCAGTGTACAAGAGCGGCACGCAACCGCCCATGAGTAAACCATAGCACGCACTGTACACTGCCATGGTGACGTAGGTTTTTGCAAGAGGCGCGAATAAGGTGGCCACTCCCATAAGGAAAATGTTCATAGCGAACTGATCCGCACGTCTAAACGTCGGCCACTCCGGCAGAAGACCTACTAACGCCCGGCCAACGATATCTCCTATAGCGAGGATGGACAGCAGAAAGGCTGACGGATATTCTTCGACACCGAAAGCCCGAGCTCGTGGAACGATGTAGATATTAGGAACGAATCGACCGAATCCGAACAGAAAAACAGCCACACAAAATAGTGAAAAACGTGGTTCTGTCAGCAGCCTGATGTCTAAGACAGAACCTATTTTGTCCACCATAACTTTGGTTAAAGAGTACTTCCCTGTATTGTTCTCTAAAAATCTGCTACTTTGTGCTGAAGGTTGTTGGACCTTTCCTAGATTCTTTTGCAACCTGGCGTCACCTTTCAGCAAAATGGGTCTTACCAATGCCCCAAACCCCACTACCTGAAGAACAATCCCTCCGATAAGAACTAAAGCACCCCTCCAGGTGTACTCGTCCATCAGGTACTGAAACAACGGAGGGAACGCAAAAGATACAAAGCTGCCACCTATGGACGCCAAACTGTTGGCGCGAAGTCTGTGAGTGGTAAAATATCGTCCTATTGTTGCCATGGTAGTGGTCACGGACAGGGAGTATCCAAACCCTGCAGATAGCGAAAACAAACCCATCTTAGCATATTTGTGCTAGATCTCAAACATCGGAATATCGCCAGGATAGCTTGGCATTAAATTAATATTTATATCGTTTCAGAATTAGTTTAGATTTTTAAAAAATCCATTATAATATGGGATATAACCAAACATCAAAAAGCAATTGCCTGTATTCAGTCGATTTATCTTTAATAACCTTGATTGTATCTGTAAGTTCAGTTACATATAATATGAACTCGGAAGAAAATGTTTAAAACATCAACTTTGGTTGATCATATTCCCGTTGTTTCGGCATCGATTTCAATGTTTTATATGTTCATAGAAAGCTTGTATGATTTTTGTTTCAGTGGTATCCGTCCGATTGTTGTGGCCATGGGTGACAATGATTCAATCGATCATTTTTTTCACGTAACTTTTGGTATAGATATTATCCAAATTTATTTCCAGCACATCTGATTAAAGTATTTCATGATTGTAAATTTGTACAAGGGATTACAAAATAAGGTACGGAAATTCCCCTACTAAAGTCAAGCACTCCATTCGGTTCTTTTTCTTCCGTTGGTATTGACTGGACTAGTTGGTGAATGGAGGCAAGTTGAACAAACAGTCAAAGCCACAGTTACTCTTTATTCCAGCAAACAATTTTAATCAAGGCAAGGGGTGTTCAATCGAATGCTCACCGCATACACGCTTGCCGCATACATGCTTTAATTTGGACATCCAACCGCCAAAATGGCAGATATACTCTTCTCAAATGTGCTAAAGCAAACTTGTATGTTCTGCATACGTGACGAAAAAAAGGGATTTATTGAATCACTGACACACGCGCGCGCCAATAACAAGAGGACGATACAGTGTTCAAAAGAAGCAGGGAAAAAAAATTTGGGCACTTTTTTGGGTGACGAAATCATGTAAGCAGACCTGTTGCTTGTTTCATGAGTTAACAATCATAATAAGTTTGATACCATAGGAAAGGGAATTACACAACATTTCAATTGATATGTAATGCATTGACATTGATGCAGAAAGATTAGAAATATGATCTACCAAATTCAACATTTCAAACGTTTTCTGCCAAATTTAAAAATAGTTTAGTCATTCCCTAGTAATAACTGAGACCAACCTGTCAGAAACCCAACGGTAACGTAGAGATGCAAGGGTGACGAGGCCCACAGGCTGAGCACGAATCCTGCTGAGGATATCACTCCGCCAACCATGACCACAACTCTGCACCCAAACCTGTTGCTCAGAGCTCCAGCGATTGGTGCTTTGGAGTGGCAAAAAAAGGGGGGTAGGGATTTAGGATGTACGTAATATTTAGACAATGTCAAATAAATCAGATACTTGTGTAATAAATGACTTAATCAAATCCAAAAGTAAGTGGTTGTTCTTTCTTTACCTGCCAGGTTCAGGACGCCGGTGATTATGGACTGTATGAGACCAGTTTCAGCGGCTTTCATAGAAAAGTAGTCCTGCCAAGTCACAAAGAACACTCCCACGGACCGTAACACTCCGTACGAGCATGCGCTCACAACAAAACCAGCCAGGGCGACCATCCACGCCCATCCTCCGTCTGGTGGATCAACGGGCGGTCCCCACTTCCTTCCGAACAAAGTGCCCATCTGCACAGAAAATCAAAGTCACAAATTGACGAAATATTGACGAAATTACGTGACCACCATAATGTACACTTCGTCATGTTGCTACGACCTCAACACAAGGGCAATTGTAAAATGTCGCTGTGGTGTGAGAGAAATCTCTCAACATTTTAACTATTGGTCTGCTTACATATATATATGAGTATGTATTAGTTGATATTATCAGAAATTGAACTTAGAAGTTCATCATTTATACAATCATCATAGCGTTACATTAAAGTCTGAAATATAAAAGGTAATTGATGTCTAACTATCCGAAATAGTTCTGAACAAGAGTTCAGACCTCATACCATCATAAAATAATCTTATAGATTTCTTAGAACTGTTTTGCTTTATCATATGTCATTAGTTACGTAAATAAGGCTTTACCCCTATCATAGGTGAACTTGATCTTAACTTTCTCGGATTTTGTCCTGATACAATTACCAATGCAACATTTAAGACAAGGGAGTATTAAAGACAATGGGGTATCAAAGACGAAACTGGACATATATATGATGCAACATGTACTCTATGTAGCAGTGGAAGCATAGAAAATTATGAACATATGTTCTTTAGATGTGAAAGACTGACTGTAACATCTGGGAATTAGTAATCACATATTTGCCTATGGCTAAGACAAAAAGTAATCTTCAGGAGATTTCACTTTCAAATATTGATCACTTAATAACTTCTAAAGACCAGAAAAAAGAACCTTTACAGTGACTGTAGCTGAATGTGCAATCTTTAAAACTTAGATCAGGCATAGAAAAGACCCACACCTGTATGTAAATACATGTAACCTCTACCAAGTGAGCTTAGAGGGAGAAAAATCAGTATGAATGAGAAATCAGCACCAGGGACAGGACCAGTGTGAAGTCTGTAGGAGGTAAAAGGTGTGAATGTAAGTTCAGCACCAGGGACAGGACCAGTTTGAAGTAAGTAGGAGGATAATCGGTGTGAATGTGAGTTCAGCACCAGGGACAGGACCAGTTTGAAGTAAGTAGGAGGATAATCAGTGTGAATGTGAGTTCAGCACCAGGGAAAGGACCAGTTTGAAGTAAGTAGGAGGATAATCAGTGTGAATGTGAGTTCAGCACCAGGGAAAGGACCAGTGGTAAGTCAGTAGGAGGATAATCAGTGTGAATGTGAGTTCAACACCAGGGACAGGACCAGTGTGAAGTTAGTAGGAGGATAATCAGTGTGAATGTGAGTTCAGCACCAGGGACAGGACCAGTTTGAAGTAAGTAGGAGGATAATCGGTGTGAATGTGAGTTCAGCACCAGGGACAGGACCAGTTTGAAGTAAGTAGGAGGATAATCAGTGTGAATGTGAGTTCAGCACCAGGGAAAGGACCAGTGGTAAGTCAGTAGGAGGATAATCAGTGTGAATGTGAGTTCAGCACCAGGGAAAGGACCAGTGGTAAGTCAGTAGGAGGATAATCAGTGTGAATGTGAGTTCAACACCAGGGACAGGACCAGTGTGAAGTAAGTAGGAGGATAATCAGTGTGAATGTGAGTTCAGCACCAGGGACAGGACCAGTTTGAAGTAAGTAGGAGGATAATCGGTGTGAATGTGAGTTCAGCACCAGGGACAGGACCAGTTTGAAGTAAGTAGGAGGATAATCAGTGTGAATGTGAGTTCAGCACCAGGGAAAGGACCAGTTTGAAGAAAGTAGGAGGATAATCAGTGTGAATGTGAGTTCAGCACCAGGGAAAGGACCAGTGGTAAGTCAGTAGGAGGATAATCAGTGTGAATGTGAGTTCAACACCAGGGACGGGACCATTGGTAAGTCAGTAGGAGGATAATCAGTGTGAATGTAATTCAACACCAGGGACAGGACCAATGTGAAGTAAGTAGGAGGATAATCAGTGTGAATGTGAGTTCAGGGACGGGACCAGTTGTAAGTCAGTAGGAGGATAATCAGTGTGAATGTGAGTTCAACACCAGGGACAGGACCAGTGTGAAGTACGTAGGAGGATAATCAGTGTAAATGCGAGTTCAGCACCAGGGACAGGACCAGTGTGGAGTTAGTATGAGGATAATCAGTGTTGCGTTCAGGGTCAGGACCAGTGTGAAGTGTTTAGGAGGATAATCAGTGTGAATGTGAGTTCAGCACCAGGGACAGGACCAGTGTGAAGTCAGTAGGAGGATAATCAGTGTGAATGTGAGTTCAGCACCAGGGACAGGACCAGTGGTAAGTCAGTAGGAGGATAATCAGTGTGAATGTGAGTTCAGCACCAGGGACAGGACCAGTGGTAAGTCAGTAGGAGGATAGTCAGTGTGAATGTGAGTTCAGCAGCAGGGACGGGACCAGTGGTAAGTCAGTAGGACGATGATCAGTGTGAATGTGAGTTAAGCATCCAAACAGAACCACTGAGACGTCAGTAGAAGGATAATCATTGTGAATTAACATTCGGCATTTTTAGGTCCGAGGTCGCCGAGGTGCCAGGTAGCCATAACATTTCTTAGCCAATGGCTACTTCCCCTCAGCCAATGAGAATCCCCCATCTTCTGTTGCTATATCCACATAGTATTTGGCTATGAAAAAAGTGTGCTTTTATTTCATGCAAATGAGGGGAAAAAGTGTGTTGATATCAAGAAAACTGCGCCGTTATCGGCCTCAAAAGGATGGGTGCTATTCGCATGAGCCCGTCTTCTGGGACTAGAATTGTGTCATGTGATAACTGACCAATCCTTGCCCGGGAATGCCTTGACAATATTGATGACCTCGTGTTGTTGATGCCTGCCTGGTGCTATACACAGAAACTCGGCCACTCCCATCGGTTAACTATTACTTCCTATCACTATCTTCTCTATCCACTGTAATCTCACTGTACACAGGCATAAATTTTCATAAATTCACATCTAGTGTTAAACATGTATCTGTTTCTTTGATTATTTCTGTGATTTTTTTAAACGTTTAACTGTAATATCAGATCAGGTCCTCACTTTTTTTAGTCTTTAAACTAATGAACACGTTACTTCGACTATATCAACACATGACGCTTTATCATTGAAATCCATTAATGGCGCGACCGAGTGTCTGACTAATCTCACTGCCTTTCAATTATATGAGCGTTGCGTGAATAGTAAGACATAATAGAAATCATTTGGAACATGGTGTGAATAGCAAGAAATAGTAGAAATAATTTGGAACATGGCGTGAATAGTTAGAAATAGTAGAAATCATTTGAAACATGGCGTGAATAGTCAGAAATAGTAGAAATTATTTTGAACATGGCGTGAATAGTAGGAAATAGTAGAAATCATTTGGAACATGGTGTGAATAGTCAGAAATAGTAGAAATCATTTGGAACATGGTGTGAATAGTCAGAAATAGTAAAAATAATTTGGAACATGTCGTGAATAGTCAGAAATAGTAGAAATCATTTGGAACATGGCGTGAATAGTCAGAAATAGTAGAAATCATTTGGAACATGGTGTGAATAGTCAGAAATAGTAGAAATCATTAGGGACATGGCGTGAATAGTCAGAAATAGTAGAAATCATTTGGAACATGGCGGTGGTTGTGTCGTTACGGTGGTCTATATCATAGTCACTTTCGGGAAACACTGTTCTTTTCGGTCTTGCGTTGGGAAGCAAATAGAAGGACGCTCAGAGCTAGACTAACAACAACGGGTGTACTGTATAGATTCAATCTTCTGTGCTAGCGATATCTGAAAAAAATATCACTAGCAAAGATTTTTTTCTCATAGTAAATAAATAGCTTCTATTAGGCATGCTTGAAATGAGTCGAATTTTGTTAATTCGGACTTGGATGACGAAAGCTGCCTGAAAAAAGTCAAAAAGATGATCTGTTCTATAAGTCATTTCTGAAAATTTTGCTATTATAATTACGCTATTATGGGCAGCTGCGTGAAAGTTGGCATCGTTAATGGGTGGTGGCGATCGTTTGTTTATCATTTCCAAATTGCGGTGTCGTCATATAACTTATACAATAATATAAGAAGCAAGTACAGGCACACACATATATATATATATATATATATACATATATAAACTCGGCACAAAAAAGGTGGAAATATTAACTTTGATTGATCCTATATCTTATGTTTCTTTATCAATCTATCAAAGTATTATAGATTAATAGAAACCTTGTGTGTTTTTCTTTTCAATGGTATCAAACTAATCATAATTGTAAACTCGTGAAACGAGCACCAGGTCTGCTTAGGCTAGGGTCACAATTGGCCCGGTGCCCGTCAGGGATGTAGCCCCGGCCGGGCTCTGAAGTCGGGCGGACACCGGCTGTTTACCGGCTGTCGTGGTCACAATCAAGCGTTGCCTTCGCGCTGCCCCATGGGGGTCCCGGAGTGTTCCGGCGGGCACCCCGTCATTTTTCTTTAAAAAATTTCCGCCTTCCTAGGTTCGTCTCCGGCAGACACCCATCAGATGTTCTGACGGTGTCCTGTAGTCACCCCTGCGGGGTCCGACAGGGTAACGTTTGTCTCTCACAGCCCGGTGGGGCAGTTGTAGGGTCCCTGCCGCATGCCCTGCGAACAACGGCAGGGAACCAGGCAGGCTCCTGGTGGGCACTCTTTAAGGGGTATAAAAACAAGCATTGCCTGCATTCACTTAAGGTAGTACATCATTGAACTTGGAGTACTGGTGCGGTACGTCGGGGTCCGTTCACTGCGGCACGGTTTTTTTCGCCAACTTTTCCTCGCACTCGCACTGACGTGCGGCACTGTTACGTTTCTAAACTAAACTAAATAAACATGTTATTGGAATTTTTAATGTCGGCGGATGACTTGCCAAACTGTTGAGGCCTATATTTTTATATTTGTAAAACGAAAAAAAAAATGGCTAATGGGTCCGAATGACTGCAAGTTTGGCGTTCCGTCGGCCAATTGCAGAGGAAACGTCCTTCTTCAGCCAAACATCTTTCTTCAGCTTGTTTCTATAGTCTGGGGTTGTAATATCGTAAAAAAACATAGAAGCTTTCTATGAAGGAGGCTACCTGTTCGTCCTGCTTCTCAGTGATGCAGCCTATTATGTGGTCTGTTGCGTGGTGTGTTGTCCTATCCCCCTCTGTTCAGCCCTTGTCTGCAGAAGTTTCTGTTGCTGAATTCTTCCGCCTGCCTAGTGGGCTAAGGGCTGCTTCCCCTGGTCTTCTCCTTTCCCTTGGTATAGCGCTATGCACTTAACTCCACTGTAATACGAGAACTGTGTGATACGTGTAAGTTCACGGCTTTTGTCCTTTCACGTGATCTGTGACGTCACATATTTGACCCGGTGTTACGAATTACACACTTTTATTCCGTAAACCTGGTCTTTGACGTAACGAATTTATTCCGACAGACTGCCGGCAACCGGAGGGGTCCCTCTCGGTGTTGTCACGATTAGGTCGCGGGGTGGTTGTACGAGCGGGTCCCTGGTTCATTTTAACTCAGACTTAAATTGAACCAGGGTCCCGGCCGGGCCTCAAAATACCCCGGCAGCCGCGAGGTGTCCCACAGGGCAACGCAGGGGTCACGCCCGAAAGTGCCAAAAAACAGCCCGTGAATTGCCCGGCAGGGCCCCTTTTTCAAATTGTGACCTAAGCCTTAGTGAGTCACCAAAAAAAGTGCCCCATTTTCCCTTTATGTGTTCAATGCTGTATTGTCCAGTTGGTATTGGCGCATGTGTCAGGGATTCAATCAGTCCTTTTTTCGCGTCACGTTTGGTATACAGAACATACAAGTTTGTTTTAGCACATTTGAGTAGAATGTACCTGCTTTTTTTGGCAGTTGGATGGCCAAATCAAAGCATGGAGGCGGCAAGGAGAACCGCACGCTGACACGGCAAGAGTAACTTTCAGTGTTTGGTGGTGGAGGCAGCGTCATGGTGTGGGGCGGTATAACCGTCGTAGGAAAACAAGACTTGTCATCATTCCAGGCAACCGGTACCTCAAAGTGGTGAGATATAGGGAAACCATCCTCCATCCAGTCGCAATATCCTACCTATTCAATATTGGACTAAAGGCTATTACAACACCCGTCCACGCAAAGCAAGGACCATTGCAGAAAACCTCCAGGAAGCATGTTATGCTGGAGTACAGACTCAGTCTTAGGATGAAATAGCCCTCCTATAGCTTATGGTTATCACTAGATTGAACATCACTTGGTTCAAATTGTTTGCTTGAATAAATAATAACAGTGGCTTTGATTGACATGTCCTGTTTATTCAACTTGCCTTCTTTCACAAGTCAATACCGACGGAAGAAAATGAACTGAATGGAGTCTTTGATTTTAGTAGGGTAATTTCGGCACTTTATTTTTGCAACCCACTGTACGTAAGCAGGCCTGGTGCTCGTTCTATGAATTTACACTAAAAAATACTCTCATCAGATGTGCTAAAATAAATTTGGATGTTCTGTATACCAAATTAAGATTACGTGAAAAAAGGATTGTTTGAATCTTTGTCATCCGCGGCCACACCAAGCGGACGATACAGTGATGAAACGAAGCAGGGATATTTAGGCACTTTTTTTGGTGACCAACTCACGTAAGAAGGCCTGGTGCTTGTTCCATGAGTTTACATACAATGATAATGAGTTTGATACCATTGGAAAGGAAATCACACATTGTCAAGCTTCCTATTGGTATATAATACATTGAAATTGGAAATATGATCAACCGAACTATTTCAAACTTTTTCTGCTGAGTTTATATATATATATATGGCTTTGATTAAAGGGTCTCTGTTAGTTTCGCAACTTCTAGGGCAAGTAGGGTGGCTATAGATGGTTTTATTGATTAGCTTCTTTGTGGCATTATGATTAAGCAACCGGTTAATCACAAAGGACAGGATAAATACCGTCTATTCAATGTCCTTATCGCCACACTGCAGGGCCTTGTACATTCTGATGTATTCTGAACATACAAAATCCTGTGGTTAAATTATCTTGTCAACTTTGGGTGCTGCACTCACCAGTTTGCTATAATAACATGTTAACGAATTAATTTAGGGGATAAACGTTTGAGTGTCCGGAAAACATCATTTGTCTGCGCGCATGTCCTGAACTTCGTTATTTCATCAGGCCACTTGGTTCAGAATATTTAGGTTTCTGACAACATATAAAAGCATGTTGTGACAATCATGGAATTGCTACATTTACTGAACATATGAATAATTCATTTCACTTCAAACACGATCTATCTTTTACCGGAATGGATGAGCAAACATAAGTTCAAAGATTGTGAATCATAAACAAGGACTTACACAAAAATCGTGCACACTGGCCTGACGAGTTTCTTCGAGACGAGAGTCTTCCACTATACAACAAATTTCCATTTACTCATACCACAAAAAGGCCACATACCTGGTCAATTCTTTAAGTTGGTGCTAAGGTTTCCTTCGAATCACGCCATGTGACACAAAAGGTCGAACAGACGCTACCTTATATTTACGTCATGTGAACACAGTGGCTAAAAGCTCAAAAAAAAAAAAACAGGAAAGAAATATTTGTTTTTCTGCTTGGTTAAATATTACGGACGGATGCCCAATATACTCAAAGCTTATCAAGTTGTCGCTAAGTACATCCTTAACTGCAAGGAATGTTGACACCTTATGAACAAAGTAGCTCTGTATCTCATGGACCATATAGTGGTGACCACTGTTCAGCTATTGTCGGTAGTCCGTGCTTGTAGAATGACAAGAGCAATATTGAGTCCTGACTTATACCTGACTCATAAAGGACAAGTTATTAATCATTATATGCGTTGCCTCTCTGTAGGACGTTTTGTAGTCATGGATGCAAAGAGTCCTGTCAATGAACCAATGAATCTCTGTCGTTCTCCGCTCGCTGGCTTCTTTTAAACAGAACTGCTTATTTTGTGGATTTGGACACTAGCACCATGAAGTCTAAATGTCAAGTTAATCTAAATAGATGGAATCAGTTACAATGTCACTTTCATAGCTACATTAATTAGATCTGCGATTTGATAGCATTTAATTTAGTTTTATTAGAATGCATGCCTTTATTACATGTAGACTACTTTATTTACGCATAACAGTCCTTCTGGCAGCCTGAATTACGAGGACATTACAATCATTATGAATCTTACAAATAGCAAACTTTGTGAACAGCATGTTAAAACAGTGGTTTATTGATGAAATTATAATTGTAATAATAGTTTCAAATTAAAATACGACTTTCAAGTATTACGAAATAATTGCCTAACAATTACTTTGCAGTAAGGTACTAGCAGCCCCCGACCCCAACAAACATCGAGTTCCAAGGCAAGTTGCCGCTAAGTCCATCCTTAACTGCAAAGAATGTTGACACATTATGAACAAAGTAGCTCTGTATCTCATGGACCATATAGTGGTGAATGTTGTTCAGCTGGTCAGTACTCCGTGCTTGTAGAATGACAAGAGCGATATTGAGTCCTGACTTATACCTGACTCATAAAGGACAAGTTATTAATCATTATAGCGTTGCCTCTCTGTAGGACGTTGTGTAGTCATGCCTACAAGGAGTCCTGTCAATAAACCAATGGACCTCTGTCGTTTCTTGCTCGTTGACCTCTCTTCAAAGACTACGGCCTTTGCCGAGTCTGTTCTGTACACAGTGAGTCCAAGTGACAGACACATTCCATCATACAGTGATCATGTGAACATCAACGAAGATGCACATGAATAACCACTCTGTCTATACGAATAGATGTACAACAGTACCGCTTTTGTCTTGAAAAGCGCCAATCACCAACCGCCGTGAACGTGTAGCGTCGGGTGCATCTGCCCTATAAGGAGTCCATTTCGTCTGGTTTGTTCATTCAAAACTTCAACCAGCCTCAAGGAACTTCCAGCAACCAAATACTTCTAGCACGAGGTCTTCTACACATCTTAACGCTACAGCGGTGAGTTGAAGACTCTACTTGTTTTCGTCCGTCTCCGTCTGTACTACTAGTATATTTTATTGCTCGGGGAAGCCTCCTTCACCAGCCTCCTCCCAGGGCTATCTTGGGACTTGCGCCGGTCCCCATCGATTTCAACACGGACTTACAAAAAACCATTGCCTCATCAAAAACACATACCCCTCTCCTTTCAAGTTTAAAATACAAGTAGTACAAGCTTCAGACGTTTACATACTCTACTGAGTCTCTCTCATATCCCAACGGTCTTCTTCGTAACCTCTGTTCTACTTGCAGCGCAAGCCTTGCACTTTTTCAGCGGGATTTGACCGCTGGCTTGCATTTAGCAAACAAGGATGTCATTCATAATTTCACATTCTAATATGAACTCGGCAAAGTAATTGGGCGATATTAGAGGCATTGTTAGAGGAGGCCGAGACGTCAAGGTCTCTGCATTAAGCTAAGGGCACAACCCACCGCACGTGCAAATACGAGCTGTGTCTACGTGCCAAAACGAGGGTAATCTTCCGTAATAGGGCCTTCACACTAAAACCGAATCAGCAGGAATCAAGCAGAACCAGCCTGAATGAATTATTTGCAAAATTCGTGCCACATTCGGGGCCCTTCGGGTGGAAATTCTAATGGGCCTTAAATCCCCTTCACACGAGAAGGAACGAGACAGAATGCCTGCCGTCAGAATGAAAACTCTTTTCTATTCCTGTGCATTCGTAGTGTATTCTAGACATTCCGGCTATATTCCAGATATTCTTTCGGCCATATTCGGGCAGGATTCGAGATGGCTTGCCGTTTCGATTCTCCATCGCATAAGATGAGCACGTTTTGAATAATGTTGGAATGTCACAGAATGCGGTCAGACTGCAGTAGGAATAATTAGAATACACTTAGAATCTAAAATTAATGTCATTCGATATTTCTCCACTTCGAAAGCACTTTGACACCTTGTCAAAAACTTTCGGATAAGCCAAAAAGAACGGGCACGAATAGCTGGAATGCAGTTAGAACACACTAAGAATTGCCAGGAATAGAACATAATTTTTATTCCGACGGCATTCCGGCTCATTCGTGCTCTCGTGTAAAGGGGGCTTAAGACGTAAGTACCGCCCTCGTACGAACTCGTAGGGAATCCCACGGATTTTGAGTGAGCAAAAACGCCGAAGACCGTTGCATGCAGGCAAAACTCTGTGTACCATCGGGCAGCGGATTTGACCCCCCGTACGGGCGACGCGCCTGCCCTGTACAGCCTAAACGTTTTTAGAAATACGTGGCGGACGTGGCCTCCCAAAAAAACGTACGGACAAATTGCACGTACGGCGGGTTGTGGCCTTAGCTTGAGCTTGCCCTCGTCGAGTTATTATTTCCCTAGCTACCAAAACATGTCTACTACAGCTAAGGGTCGCAGTTCATCTTACGTCACAGCAAGCAGGCTTTGTTTAGGTGCCTGCCGCTCCACATGACCGGTCTTTGCCGCTTTTCTGAGTAATTTCTAAACGCGGCCATACAGGCCTCCAACCTTTTTTTTTTATTTTTATTTTTAAAAACAACAACAACTAGAGTTCGGCGACCTCATACCTCCATGAAAATTTAGAGCTTTTGTACATTTCATGCAATTGACTAACAAATTAACATAATTTATGCATGGCGTTGTTCAGCATTGACTAATGTACACATGTCACGATTATAAAATTCCCATTATTAATCATAAAGCAGTTTTGCAATTTTTACATAAATTATGCAAATAAGTTCCTCATTACCATATTTGGTATCTGCTTATATTCCACCCATCATAATTAACATCTGTTACATTTATTAAAGTCCACTTATTGAAAACAACGGAATTATACAATTTCCTCATTAATTATGCAAATCAACTTCTCATTTGCATAACATGTATATCATTATGAACATCTTTGTCTAAGGTACCCGCATGTCTAATATGATGCCAATCCGTCAATCCTTTCTGCATTTATCCTCTTTGGAATGTCTTGACAAAAATGCCCCTGCAGTTCCCAAATTAAATGTTAGGAGGCTGAAACTTGTCATGACACTGAAAGCTATCTACCACACAAATGTCAAGACCATATCACATCTGGGACAGGAGATACATAGAAAAAACTGCTATGATAGAATATTCTCATTAATTATGCAAATGTGCTCCTATTATGCATAATTGGTATTTCACTTTGTACAACATTGTCTAAGGTACCTACAAACCAAAAATCATGAAAATCCGTTGTTCCCTTCTTGAGTTATCGTCTTCAGAAGTTTTGGACAAAAATGCCCCTGCTATCCCCAAACTAGCCGCTAGGGGGCCCAAACTTTTTTTTGCTTATTCCTGAGCACAAGAGCTATCAAACACTCTAAAATCATGACCATAGCTTGTTCAGAACACGAGATAGCAAAACCGGAAGTTGCGCTGCAGTACCAAGGGAAGCCGCTAGGGGGCCCAAAATCTAATCATTTCTAGCTTTCATCACACCCCACCAACACACCAAGTATGAAAGTAATCCATCCAGCCGTTCTTGAGTTATCTTGTTGACAGACAGACAGACACACACACAAACGCAGGGTAAAATATAACCTCCATGACATTTCATGGAGGTAACAATGGTACATTTGTCAACCACTAAGACTAGTGTTTGTACAGTCAAGTACTATTGCACATGGAGGGATAACATATACTGGTGTGTCTGGACGAATAACATGTGTAACTTAACATGTAGTACATGGGCATTGAAACAGTCAGGAAAGACAAATACATGTAGTACATTTGTCAAAATACTGGGAAACCAGTAAATATGTACAGTCTGTTATTACACTATGATCAAACATGGAGTAGTCTAACAATAGGTGGGGTTCATGCCAAAATATCAATAGTAAATTTGTACAATCAATCTACATTGGCTGTCAGTCTACTATTGTATATCCGTTCTTCGAAGTCCTTTTTAGACATTAAAGAGGTTAGTTATGCACAGGTGTGGGTCTTTTCTATGCCAGATCCAAGTTTTAAAGATTGTCCATTTAGCCACAGTAACAGTAAAGGTTCTATTTTTCTTTGGTCTTTAGCAGTTATTAAATGATCAATTTTTCCAAATAAAACCTCCTGAAAAGTAATTTTTATGTTGGGCAAGGGTACATATGTGTTAACTAATTCCCAGAAATTACACAGTCTTTCACATTTAAAGAACATATGTTCATAATCTTCTATGCTTCCATTGCTACAAAGGGTACATGTTGCATCATATATATGTCCAGTTTCATCTTTGATACCCCATTTGTGCAGATTGTGCGCACATGGTAATATCCGGTGTAATAGTTTGTAGTTTAACTCTGCTAACTTAGTGTCTTTACAGGCCTGTGTGCTTAACCATCTCCAGATATTTTCCCAGGCCAGGGTTTCAGTAGGAAATATGGATTGCCATCTTTTACAGCATGTTGGTTCCTTGGTCAGGTCTCCAACCTACTACACGTCAACCTTAGCGGGCATTCGATGCCCTGTGCTACGACCCATTTGTATTCCAGCACAGTTTAGTCCGGTTTCTTCTTTTAGCCTCGTGTACAACATCATCTATATTTCGCACAAAAACAAAAAAAAAGAACAAGTTTCAAACACGAATGCAAGATGAAGGTTAAAATAAAACCTAGGTCGACCCCTTAATCAGATAAACAAAGATCCGTAGGGCGCAAGGTTGAAAAAAAGTGGTATGCATCAGCCTTTCAACAATTCAATTGTATACGTGACTAATTATTGCACAGATGTTATCATGCATATATTACACATGTATTGCACAAGTGATCAGGTGTATAATATTATTATATTATTGGCCGGAAAACAGTCCAGAATGGGACTCCCATACAGGATTGTTCCTTGCCAAGTAAATTGCGTACTATGTGCAGAGTCCTAAACTGCGTTTCAACTCACTGTCTTTCTTACGTACAGGGCATAAGGATTACAGCTTTTTGCTACTAACCTTTATTGTAACTACAGTAGCACTATAGTCGCTATGCGAGTTTAACCCTTTCTTTAAGTTCATATTTGGCTTCTTCGCTATTTTCAGCTGCTAGAGCATTTTGCTCAAATGGAACTCTTCTAACCTTACTTTTGACAATAGTAATGTCCAGTAAACTGACAAATATGTCAGAGTTAGCCAACCACGAAATTACAGTTTGCATCCCCGTTAGGAGAATTAGCCCTACAAGAATCGGTTCATTCTCTTATTTGACTATAGACGTGTATAGAACTGTAGCGTTTGAGCTTTCTTAAAGCTTTAGATTCTTGTTAGCCTTGTACTCTCCCTTCGCAGCCAGGAACTGCTATTATACCCATGTCACATTATCTACGATCTTCGGACGTATAGATGGAAGATTAACAATATTCAAGATCGACAGAGGGTTGCGCGTATTTTTTGCCTGAAAACCGTCCATGCCACATATAAACCATACTTTGTACCTTGTACAATTGTTCTGCAATAAAGTTATTATCATAAGCGGGGCTCGGGCTATCGCCGCAGACTCGTCGTCCGATCGATTATCGCCAAATGTAATAGGGGTATTAGGGCGATTGGTTGGCGCCACCTGACTTGTGGCTTGCAAAACGCACCTTACAAGGCTTTCCTCACTTCACCCAGGTGATCCTATTTGTTTTTGCAAGTTTATACGTCGTATTTGCTTCCTAATTCAAGACCGAAAAGAGCGGTATTTTGCCGGACGTGACCGTGCTAATAGACCACTGTCTTGTTACACCAGCATGCATTGTCCAAGTGATTAATGAAGTTCAAAAAGACTGCTTGCTTACTATTCACGCAATGTTGATATAATTCAAAGGCAGTGCGTGAGGCAGTCCATGATTCCCTTTGTGTTGTTAGGTCTGGTGTTCTGAAGTGTGAAGGCTGCCTTAGGCCACACAAATTTTATTTGTAGTTTCTCGAATTTGTTTTTTCAGAAAGAAATAGGGTCGGTCGGTCAAAAAAAATTGGAAAAAAAAACACCAGCATGCATTGTCCACGTGATTTATGAAGTTCAAAAGGACTGCTTGCTTACTATTCACGCAATGTGGATATAATTCAAAGGCAGTGCGTGAGGCAGTCCATGATTCCCTTTGTGTTGTTAGGTCTGGTGTTCTGAAGTGTGAAGGCTGCTTTAGGCCATACAAATTTTATTTGTAGTTTCTCGGAATTTTTTTTTTTTTAGAAAAAAATGGGGTCGGTCGGTCGAGAAAAAAAAATAGAAAAAAAACTTTTGCAAAAAGTCGTGGGAAGGAGAGATCGAGGGACTTACTCAAGTTTCACAACAGAAAAACGATGGTAAAATTTGGCCCCAAAATTTCCAGACTTCTATGTGGGGATTTGGAACACGAATCATGTTCCATCTGACGTAATCGAACAGAACGCTGACGTGATCGAGAGAACGGGCGTTCTATTGGAGGTCACCTGCGGACATCCGCAGGTTGTTACAGTAAACACGCAGAAAACGCCCTCATTTTCCCAGGTGCCTTGCGTCAACAGAAAAACAAACATTTTCACAAATATAAACCGTTATTTGGCCAGCATATTACCTATATGATATATAAGATTTGAATTCTCAGTCAAATTTAGGACCAATCTAAATATGGTATTTGTTTTGTTTTTTTTTTGTCCAACAAACACCCTTTCTAAATCAACCAGTTAGGCACATTTTAGAAAACATTGCGACAAAACTGTGCAGCACACGTACACGGTAAGATTTGACGTGTACACACTGACAGTTTTTATTCAATATCAATGAGGCACATGCGAGGGGTTTCTTTTCTAACTACCATGATCTGTTGGAAGATGTTCCAGTTACTGCCAGGTTCCCCGGAGCGCGCGGGGCAGCCCCGGTAACCCGATACCCTACGTTCGAATGGAGACTTTGGGGCCAAATTTGACCATCGTGAAATAACAACATTTCAACATTAAGGGGATCCCTGCTAGCAAAGTTCAAAGTTTAAAGAAAAATGATAAATGTACTGTGCAAAATAGGCACGTACAGCTACTGGAATTCAAGGCCCATAGTTAATTTGAGAAAGGAGAGGCAGTGAAATTTTGTCAACGTGAGGTGTGACCTTTGATTTGAATTTTTTTTTAATCGGAAAAAATAGGGTCGGGAAATCCAAGAAACAACAAATCAAATTGGTGTGGCCTTAACTCTCTACTTACAATCGTTTTCTTGGGAGGCATTGCTTATTTTGCAAATTCATTATACACTCATATAGTAAGGTTCTTTAGGCACAACCAGGGAGTACTTACTTCCAACGTTTTGATGTCTATCAGACACCATCATCAGGGTAGAATGACTCTAAACTACTTCTTGCTACTACTTATAGCCGATGCCTCCGAACATCTGCTTAGAGATGATCTAAAGCAATATATATGTATATACATATGGCTGATGAGATAGCCTATGCTTGACTTAAGCTGTCATTCATGCTTAAAGCGGATTTAACTCCACAATCAATTCCACCCACTTCCAGAAGCAGGTATTCTAATTCCACAAGAAATCAATAGTTATGCTTGAATCAAGATTATTTTGTCTAATTTACCATAAGTTGAAACTTAAAAGCAGGGCAAACATTGCAGCGATCGAGTTCTTTATTTCCCCTGAGGATCCTTCTAATTGTGCACATGTGGGGAAGGACGTGACTCTGAAAAGAGCCTGAAAAGACCCCACCCCCACCCAATCCAAAACAGTTACTTGACTGTTTTCAATACCGAAAACCGAACAGGTAACAAAGAATCTACCCACAATAACACGAAATGTGGAGGGGGCAGTTGGGGTGTTCACATACCAATTTTAATCGTTTTACTTTTTTTCAGTCATCGGTAATCGCCATCATGGTGTTGACAATTGGCCACCAACGATATGCTCAAAACATTCAGACGGACGTACTGATCGTCGGGACCGGGCCAGTAGGCTCTACCTTCGCCCGTGAGTTGATTGAGAATTCTCAGAACCTGAGCGTCCTTATGATCGACAGCGGGGCCCAGCTGTCCAAAACCCCAGGAGAGCATCTCAGGGTAACAATAAAACTTTACTGTCTGTTATGAACCCATTGTAAATCATGTGACAACTACCACGCCCCTCCCCCCGACCCTTGCCTATATTTTATAAGTAGACTAGTCCTGTTACCTCACCCTGGTGATAATTGCACTGGAGGAAATGCAATATTTAGTATGAAGCTCTTCAAGAGTCCAGTGTGCGGTCAGTTCTTAACAATTCAGCAGGAATTTAACACTATTCTTTAATCATAATCTCCAGCTACATGCTGCTTTCTCTGCTTAGCACTCAGCATTCGGAAAAGTGTATGGAAGTTAAACACCCACCACTACCACTGACTAGCCCCCTGCTATAGTGATTGCACAAAGTTGTGTGACCCAGGGCTACTGAAACGGGGATGGGCGCCGCCATATGCGCCATCAGGCCCGGGAAGGATTTAACTCTATCCACAACTGCTTAATCCAATCCAGACTGGGGGGGATAGTAAAACCAAGTTACACTGTAGTACCAAGGGAAGCCGCTAGGGCGAGTGCATAATATTATCATTTTCAGTTTTAATCACACCCTCCCAACACATTAAAGATATACTACGTCAGATTTGGGCCCCAAAATTCAAATATTCTCCAGAACAAAACCATAATGTGACTAGCCTATACAACAACTTTTTAGTATACTTGCATCATTATTTCACATTCCTGCATGGTGTTTGTGAACTTTGCAAAAACAAGCTGCACAAGGTCCACTGAATTAGAAATTCCACTCGGAATTAGACCCTCCTGTTTGTAAACAACAACATGCTGGCCACCGGTGGGTCCCCCGGAGTGAGGTAATTCAGTTAGGTACATGGCAGACTGAAAACGAAACGAAAAGTTGATTTCTTTTCAAACTTTGTACAATTGTTACCAAGTAAATTTTAGGAAAAGTTACAAAGTTTTATTATATTTTATTACCAGTTATGATTAAACTGGAAAATTTCCTATCTTCTTCTTCGAAGTATTGCCGTTAAGAATGCAACCATACGTACGTACACGTTAGCCCTTCAGGTGATTCAATAGCTCAAGCTACTTTGGACACTGTTTCCAATACTACTTTGTGGTCGGAATCATAGAGGGTGAGTATGAGGGTGACCTGCCCGTTGGCTACGGCGTGCAAAACCTCCCACTTGCCTGCGAACGTCGCAAGGACAAGCCGGAATTCGTCACGTGGAGCTCGGCCAGCACTATTCTTGGCCCGCTGTTGGACATGCCTGACGAGAAGTTCCAGATACTGGTAACGTATAGCTTTAAATCGAACTACAGTAGCTACAGTTAAACCCGATTTATCCGCCTTCCGTCCTTTTCAAATTATTGTTATAATTATGTTTACCTTCACGGAAGGAAACATTGTTTTTGCTCAGTTTCTTCTTTTCCGCGCACCTAAAGAACACGAGTATCTCCGAAAGTAGACCTTGGAACAACTTGAAATTCAGCAACCTGGTAGGCTTCATTTTCACTCCCGGCATACATCACTTGGTATTTTGGAGGTTTTTTTTAGACTAAAATGTATACTTTTGGCTCCTAATAGTCCTATGCCTGGCTTAAAAGACTAAATGACCTGAAACTTGGCATGAGGCACAGTTAGTACCCACAGGAATCCATTCACACATTACTTGGATTTCTGGCCATATTTTGACCAAAATGTATATTTGGGGTTTCTGTGCCATGAAAAAGTCAACTGATCTGAAAGTTGGTATATGGGTAGCCTTAGAAATAGGAATAGAAAATGACTCCCGTAGACCAGTGCATCTTGCATACAAAGGGGTGTACCAGAAGAGTCCATACTTGTATTCAGGTGGAGGCAACTTTTTAAAAATCCAGTTTGGAGAGAGGGGCTGTTTTGGGATAGGTCAATTTCTGCAAAAGGCTGACATGGAACAGCACATTTTTGTATTGTCATTTGGGATGGAGATAGATTGAAATATGCTGTATTTGCTCATTAGCAAATGTCGGCCTTTCTAGTTTACAAATGTTTTATTTCGTCCTCAGGAGCAGCACCAGTGTGTCGAGCTGGTCAATGACGGCAGCAGCGTGCAGTATGCTATGGTCAGGAATCTGGCAAAATTAAACGAGGCGCCGCTCAAGATCAGGGCAAAATTGTACGTGGTTTGTGCTGGAACGGTCCTGACGCCCCAGGTAAGATCTCTTTTTGTCAAGAACGTCATTTGCACAAAATGGATGTTTAAAGAACGTCCTGGCAATGCTTTCATCCTGACAACCATTAATGTCAATTTGTTAAATGCTCCTACAGCTGCTTTACAGGTCAAACATCCGCCCTCGCGCCCTGGGCCGCTACCTGTGTGAACAGCCCTTAGCCTTCTGCCAGGTGGTACTGCTACAGGACATCCTCGACTCCATCTCAACACCTACAGACGAAGAGAAAAACCTGCAGGACCCCATTCCAATCTACAGTAACGATCCCGATCCCCAGGTGAGTTGTAGCATCAAAGAGCTTTGTTTCCTTCGAAAGAAAAATCATCTACTGATTTATTCAAAAGTTGATCGAGAAATAATAATGCTACATATATGCCCTGGAGTACATTCGTAAGGTTAAAAAGAATGTTATGAAATCATCTAACTCGTTGAATCTTTCTGGAAATGAGCATGTTGGATTTTTCGGTCGTTTGAGTTTCCGAGGATCTCAGGCGACATACTACTAAAAAATTCTTTGTTCAGATTCTAAAGCTGGGCATGCCGGGAACCCCAAATCACCAAGGTTATCTTAAGAATGAATCTTTCATAACATTAAAAAAGTAAGTCCGTTTTATTTGACGTTTTGGTATAGGTGTGGATCCCTGTTTCGGATGACCGACCTTGGCACTGCCAGATCCACAAGGGTGCCTTCTCCTACAAGGGCTTCAATCCTAACGTGGACGGCCGGCTCATCGTGGACCTGCGCTGGTTCGGCAAGATGAACAAGCCCCATCCTGAAAACATGATGACCTTCAGGGACGACATCATTGACCGCCATGACATGCCGCAGGTCACTTTTCACTACAGGATTCGTACCCAAGTATGTACTAAGCAATACAGAACTGTATAGTCGTATTATCTTTTTTTAAGATATGTTCTTAGGTCTCGATGGATCACCAAGGTATAAAGTTTATATGATTCGATATCACTTTCCCTTACTATACATCTATATCTGTTCGGATTATATCTATGTCATCAGTATCACCATAATATTATTTACTTTAGATTCGGCTTTACTTACATCCACGATTAGCTTTATACTTCCATTTACGCAGGAAGAACGTGACCAGCAGCACGCCATGATGAATGACATGCTGCGGGCTGCCGGAGCTTTGGGCGGGTTTCTCCCGATCTCACCGCCGCAGTTCATGCCTATGGGACTCTCCCTGCATCTGACAGTAAAAATGCAATTGAAGTCTGTGCTGTAGGCTTTGCTTAGTTTTGCATGGTGTTAGCATTTAATGCTACGGCAAAGTCTATTAGTAAAAGGTAAAGTTAAGCTTAAAAGCGTTCCAGACATTTCCATGCTGGCATTGTCTTGAATAGCCACATGAGGCACCGTCACCCACAGCTAGTAACTGAAGCTTGATCTGACATGAACTTTATGTTCGGTCACGAACATATGCCGATGATACACTGAGTTCGACTTTTGTAGTAAGGCCACAGCAAGTAAATAGTATGGATGGCATCCTATGCAGAGTGCAAAAATAATGAGATAGCGGGAAAAAAACAAGATGGGTAAAAACAAACCAAGATGATTAAATTTTCAAAATAGACACCATAAACGTCGTAACACGATATGAAGTCACAAAACGTGGCATTACAAGTAATAAGCCATTCATTACTGTATTAACGATTCTGAAGTGAACTAGTGTAGTAAAAGTTATACTACTGTGTGGTACACTGGTATTACTTGCCAAGCTCATAACTACATTCATGGCTTCCATATTGACAGCACTCTTACAACTATCAAAGTTTCAATTCTGCAACTATAGTCATGGCTACCTCCCTAGTGCCACTTCTACAGGTATGTTTATTAGAGTACAACACAACTTTGCCTCTTTTGGTCAATCTGAACATCCCGAAAGAAGAAAAAGTTGGGTTTTTTTTCCTGAAATCAGGTGAAAGTTAATGAGCGCGCTGATGTCATCCATAAAATTTACTTGCTGTGGCCTAAATATGCTAATGCTCCCATTTCCAAGTCTAGGTAATTGATAGGACAATTCAAACGCATCTAACCATTAACTTGCATTGCCCAGGGATCGGTGCGTATGGGTAAAGACACAACCTCCTCTGTCGTGAACGAATACAGCAAAGTGTGGGGGTTTGACAACCTGTTTCTGGGCGGAAATGGTGTCATCCCTACCGCCACCGCATGTAACCCCACCCTCACCAGCTCCGCACTGGCTATCCGTGCAGCTCAGCACATCCTTCAAAACTGGTAAGACAAACTTTCAGAAAATAAATTGATGATTTTGCATCATCAATACAAAACATACTTCCCCAGGTCCCAACATCATTTCACTAGGTAAGTGCTAGTAATTTATTCTGTGGTGGTTGTTGCCATGAGAATCCTTGTCTGTAATAGCCATCCCATTACTTTATAATTCCCACAATACCCCTTACTTTCTCGGTGGCACTATTCACTTTGTAAGGTCATATTGATTTGATTATATGGATGACATCCTATGGGAGCCCTTAAACCTATGTGAGCATGGAAATAAAGAAATATGTTTGATCCAAAAAAAAGAGATTTTTCAGTGTTTTTTCTATCACATATTGCTCTTTGACTTTATAATTTACATTCTATGACATTAGTATCCGTGTTCCGGCCTTTTTGTATATTTTACTGCATATTTCTACTCATTTTACAACTGTTTTGTACGATTTTCGGAAACTTTTCTTTCCTTGGACGTGCCAGAAAATTGATGCTCGCACGGATGTCATACATATAATCAAGTCAACATGGCTTAATGATTGATTAAAAGTAGGAAAATATACCATTTCAAGATATGATAGAGTTAATTTCTTTGGATTGTTCTAGGGATGCTGAGCAGTTGAAGCCCATTCCTGCGGAATCAGACGACAAGCCTGGTAAAGCCAAGCTGTGAAGAAGACGCAGTTGGAAGAACGAAATGTAAACCCAATGAAACAAGTGCTTTTGAAACGAGCTGTGCCTTGGCTTGTAGTAAAATATATTTGCAGACTGTAATAAAAAATAATTTGCTTGTCTGCTAAACACTTCTCCAGTATATCGCTCTTTGATTTTTATGTATAAAGTGCTTTTTCCAAGCTGCCAATATTTGGGCAAATCAACGCCTGATAGGTAAGAAACAGTAGGTGTAGAGATGGTTTTATGCAGTTGTAAAGTGAATTATCATCAAACAGTGCAGTATCAGGGATTGGTAATGAGTGCAAGAACACAGTGAATGGTGGCAGGTATTAGACATCATTGTCTTCTTGATGAATACACAGTTTATGACTATACAATTTAGCTTCACTTGTTTGACCCTGTAGTCAAGTAAGACCGTGTTGATTTGATTATATGGATGACATCCGTGCGTGCATCAACTTCTGGTCGTTTTCAAAAAAAAAGAAAGTTTTGGACCATACTGTAAATCGTACATGTACAGTTCAGCTGTAAAATGAGCACATATATGCCGTAGATTGAAGTGCATTTCAATGTTAAACTTTAATTTTGTGCACAATGCACTGCAAGCAGTGGTTTTGACTCTTTTCTCAATCACACGCTCGCATCAGTTTTGGGGTTCCCAGATGATGTCATCCATACAATAAAATCAACATTCCCGAAAGTTGTGTTGCACATAGGTTTAGGCTTGACATATGCATACTTAACGCAAATGAGTCACGAAGCTATGGTAATCAGACAAAGCTCTTGTGTGACTTCTGGCTTGTGAATCGTAGACCAAATATTTTTTTCAATATGAAGTAAAGCTACCTTGTAAATGCAGATACAGATAAGATGACATGTGTCAGATAAAGCAAATGTTTCTTCCAGGGCTTTTTTTACCTAGAAGAAAAAAATAAATAGTTAAGTGTTAACAACGTGTGTTGTCTTTTTTTCTATCCTACATCCATCCCTTTCATCAAGTTACTTTGCTATACTATAGACTGCAGTGCTTAATAAAGTACGCTGGATACAAAAACATATAAAGTATATTTAGGGCCACACAGAATTCGTCGTAAATGTGTTAGTTGGACATTAACATTCGATGAATCAAG
>NW_023365701.1:0-17172 GCF_000003815.2 Branchiostoma floridae
AAATGCCTTACCTGGGCGAATTTTCTTCAGAAGTCGCACTTTCTCGCACTTTCTCTTCTGGGTCCAAAGTTTCGAGGTAATCTCGTACCCAGGGCAGTCTTATTTTGAAGGGTATGCAGAATACGCTGGGTACGAGAATGAAAACTGATCACCCAGATTCTTCCGCGAAAATTAGTACGGGGCTGAAGTTGGCGTATGGCATGCATGCAACAAACAAACTTGTAAACGATTCATGTTCGTGGCCGCACCGATGGAGTATGCTTTTGTGTTAGTTTGACTCCAAAAGCTAATAAAATAAAGCATTTGGGGTACAAATTGATATCGGGTTCCAGCCTTACTTCCTGGTATTCTTACGCGTTGCACAGGTTGTTATGGTGGATGGAAAAATATACGAAGAAATCGGACAGATGGGACGAATACTAGTAAACGTAACATGCTAGTTGCTAAATGGTAAACAATGCTGATAACCTATATAGCTATTCGGCAAATATGCGACTGGTACATATATATCAAGTTGCGCACTGTGCAGTACTGCCTTCTAGCAGATAGCAACAGAAGTGCAAAAGGATGGGCGTCTCCAATATCAAAGCCATTGAAGACTTTGAATAAAGGACACCGATTTCTCGTGTTTGGAATATCCCAGCCACATTTAAACTACATCTGCCTGTCTCCGTGCATTTGCTATTGAATAGAAACAAAAAGGAGCTGGAAAAAACCTTACATTTGCAAGGTAAGTCATCAGGGATGTTAATATCACATGTTCATGAATGCCCATATGCTAAATGCACAAATGACCACATGTGGTCTAATGGATGGAGGAAAAAACTAAACTTATTCAGTAATTCTAAACTAGACTTGAGGAAAACTGTGAACTAAATTATACAATATCTTCAAAAATATTATGTATTTCTATATACAGGAAACATCATGCTGTAATTCATCGGAAACTGGAAAGCTGCAGATGGTGAGGGAATGTTTGTAAACCTTCACGTTTTCCCCAGCCGTCGTTTCTTGATATAAACCGCCTTCTCAATGTATGACACAAAAAGGGGCAGCATGCAAAGTCACATAATACACTGCAGCTCCTCGTTACTTGCTAATGGTCCTGTAACTCCTGTTACATCGCAATGATTAGTTACCTTTAATTCTTTCATTTCTAAATTGTTACTAAACAGCACTAATGGAATCTGAAAAAAAGTAATAGTTCAACAACGGTGGGAAATCCTTCCTCGATCACACTAAAGACTGGGACTTTCCAACCGAGCATGTGAGTCATGGACTTTACCCTTCCCAGGTAGCTTTGCAAACTATGAAAAGTTCATAGTTTTGCAAACTATGCAAACATAGCTTTGCAAACTATGAAAAGTTCATAGTTTTCTCAGCTGATTTTCTTCGTTAGGACCAAGCATTTAGCGACGTTTGTCCGCCTTGGACAGTCCTGATACGTTTGGAGTAAAACGATATCAGTGAAATCAGTTACTAGATTTGAAGCTGTACTTGTCAGATTACGTAGACGGCTGTTTTTTCTAGCTGTATCACAAGGAGTTGACAGCCCGGGTGTGTTTTACAATTGGACTTAAGGCTTGAAATAATTGAGGTAGGGGAATCAGAAATCCGACGAAGACAAGACCAAGAGACAAGAACAACCAAGAAATCGGTGTCAGTATCAAGGTGAGCGATAGTTTTCTTATTCTAATGTTTAATTTGACCACTAAGTTTGATTCGAAGTAGACATGTTGTCCCAAGGTTAGGTGTTCGGTGTATTACAAGTTCAGTCGACTGAATTGTGTGGTGTAATTCTAAATTTAAAGACAGAACACTACAAGATGATCTACTCTCTAAAGTGCAACATCAAATGCGAAGTGACAAAAATACAAATCATTTTTACCCCTGGTAGTACTAATTTGTGCTTTCATTTTTATGGAAGGAAAGAGCTTTACTCGTATCGTCATATCATATTATATCATGTCATCGTATAAGAGGCAGTTATTTTGCCTATAAGATCTGCTTCTAAAAAAACAATGACCAGAGTTTGTAAAGAGAGTCTATCATGAGAGTTCATGTTGGGTTAGGCGTGTACTCCATCCCCCTTCCAGTCGCCATCTTGTTTTCGCTAAACAGACCAATCAACGGTCCCAAGACTGACTGCACCAAAAGGTAGTGCTCTCATGTGTTTTTATTGACTCTTACCGAAGATAGTGAAACCTATTGTAGCCATTAAACACTACAACGGGTTCAGTTTGAATCTCAAGTGAATATTTTAAAGTGGCATTTGAACATTTGATCTGATAAGAATTCCTTCCGCGTCGGTTGAATATACTGTAAATGCATTTAAGTTCGCGGGGATTTAATTTCGGAAAAAGGGCTTTTCGCGGTGGTTATAATTTCGCGGTGGCGCCATGCACTGTAGTCTCTTACTGCCATGGAAAAATGTATACGGTGGATGTAAGTTCGCGTTGAAGCGGCCACCATGAAAACCGCGAACATTAAACCACAGCGAAAGTTTCTGCATTTACAGTATCATGACCCAGCCTAATGTGTTTACGGAGATTGACAAATTACTATATGTATTGTAGGGGGAATTTTAGTAAAAAAAGTGTCAAAATTTCCACTATCTCACATTATGTCACCCTAATGGCTGATACAAATACTTAATTAGTAATTGCATTGAATGACCTTTTTAATTGGCCTAGACAAACTTTGGATGTATCAAGATTGTTGCTGTGCAACAAAAGCATTCTCACGTGAAATTTGTGACCGGTCACCCTTGGTCCGAAAGACTTTGTTCTGTTAACATTTCATCGCGTATGTAGACCCTGTTACCTGTTTAAACATGGAAGATAAATGTAGGGCCCATGCCACTGGCGGACAAATAAATGAGGGGCCCAAGGGGGTAATTTTCACGTTGCCTCTCCGAGAAGTTTTGTAAAATTTAGAGGCTGAGTCTGGTACATTTCAGGGACTGTTTAAGAATTGGTGAAGTACATGTAGCTTAAACAGAGGGTTTTTTGAATGATGGGGTGTAGGGATGTGCATATATGGGGCCTACATGGGAGTTGCGCCCAAGATAATACAGTTTGATTTCAACGCTTATGCTTGCGCTGGAGCGTACGTACGCTTTGTGCATCACGTCCCAACTACAACCAACTACACTTTGTCAAACGTCTGTGACTTTTCTTCATTCTGGCCCATTAAGGTCTGGTACCGGTGGAAGTTATGCAGTATCCCCATCCCCCACCCCACAATAATGCAAAGAGTGGGACCATAAAGCACCATGACTGTAGAACCGGATCAAATTGCTTGTCAAATTTCCAACCTTCTTATATTTACACATTTTTTCTGTTCTTTACAGCGATCACCATGGCGTCTGCGCAGTGTGACTCATTATCCCCTCGTAGTAAGCTTTATTTGAAGATAGGTCAACACTTATCTGAAAAACAAGTGAAAAATTTAAAAACTTTGTTAAGCACTGATCATCATATTGCCAAAGGAATAACTGAGAATGCGACACCAAATGAGATTTTCTCTATGCTGGAAGATGATGGCAAACTTGGTGAGGGAAATCTTGGATTGCTGAAGGACCTATTGACATCCCTCAATGAATCACAGCTAGCAAAAGAAGTTGAGGATTTGGAGAGGGTCCAGAGTAAGTACATCTTGATGTATTCTTCACAATGCAATTACCTTTGTCTTCGGTTTCGTTTGTCAACATACAACTTTGCTCAAAATATTCTGAGTGTATCTTTATTATATTTGGTCTGTTGGTAGGTCTTCATGTTTACATTAGGATGATTCTGTGTTTGGAATTGTATAGGAAAGGGTTCATCTAACCATAATCGTAGTATTGAGGAAGCTAAACTTGTAAGTCCAAAACCGTTAGTGTCGTTTTCAAGAAATCCTATCGTTGAAAACTTCATTCATTGTTCCTTGTAGTTTGATTTCATCATCCCGATATCCTTCCCTTGGAATGATATTAGTGTGAAATAAAGTTGTAAACAGTTGTACCTGTCAATTAATTTTTTGAACAGGAAATATCAGATTGGCTGATGATGAATATACGCTCCCAGCGTTCACTTGTTTTATGCGTTGCACAAAATACTGCGGCCTTTTCACAACGGTATCACTATCTATTCCCAGCTGACATATCTGAATTGCATGAAAAGCGCGGGTTCAAGGTGGAGGAACTGAAGCCGAAGGAAGGTAGGGAAGCTGTTAAAGGTTCATCCATCCCGCTCATTCTGCCAAACGACCGGAAGTACAACGCGTCCACTGGTGGAGTCGAGGAGGTGCCTGGCGTCCAACGGGAAAGCCTGCAGGTCGTTCCCGAGGCGTTGAAACTACTGGAGGGGATCGAGGAGCCCGTGAGTGTCCTAGCGATCTGTGGGCCTAGTCGGACTGGGAAAAGCTACATTCTCTCCAGGTAATGGTACAGTTGCTCTGGCGTGTCTCTGTTTGTCACAAGCTTTGTCTTATCGTGATCAATGTTTCTATATGTAGCCGGAATAACCGTCCTTCGTCGTATTACACCAGCTTCGCAGGTAGACTCCTTCACAGGCGTCGCTAGGGCCTTGGCGAAAGTTTTTATTTTGGGGGTAAGTTGGGGGGGGGGGGGGGGGTGATACGTCGATTCACGATTTTTATCCGGTAATACGACGGGAACGGAAAATATGCAGGGAAAGGAAAAATTCCTGGAAGGAATATATTTGGAGTGTACTTGTACTAGGGCTGGTACACTACCCCTGGTGAATATACACCTGCCTCTCCCGGCCATGAAGGAGGCTACTTCGCAGGCACGCGGCGCGTTATAACATTTGCACATCTATCTATCATTTTTGCAAGTCAACTCTCTCCATGCTGAAGTAACCCATTGTGCGTTTTCCTGGCCGTGAATTGGATTGGTGATAGATACGAAGGATCGTGGCGCATGTGATACATAAAGTGGTGAATCTACATGTCAAGATGTATTCAAGAATCCAACTAAAAATAAACTTCGAAAATCATATTCTTCCATACACACTATTTGCACAATTCGAAGTGGTTGCTGCAATCAAGGCAGGGGTCAAGCAAATATTTGCAAAGGCAACAGTCTATGACCCTGTCTTGAGTTACCTGCTAATCACTTCCACAGTGTTTTTTTTCCTAGTGGCACCAGCATAATGATTTTGTTATTTTATCTCCATTATCTCCATGAAAAAGGGAGATATAGTTTTGGGTGTGTCTGTCTGTCTGTTTGTGTTTCCGGATATTTGTGGTCAGCATAACTCAAGAACATCTTGATGGATTGACATGATATTTGGTATGTGGGTAGGTGTTGGAAAAACAAAGGTTAAGATCAATTTTGGGCCCCCTGGTATGTGACCTTGGTACTGCAGCAGAAATTCAGTTTTTTGCATCTTCCGACCTGGATGTGGTAGGGTCTTGATTTCTTGGTGGCAGATAGCTTGTGACGTAAGGAATATGTGGTTTATGTTTGAGTCCCCTAGCAGATTGCTCTGGAACTGCAGCGGCGTTTTTCTCAAAATCTTCTTAGGAGGATAACTGGACAAGGGAACGACAAATTTAGATGATATTTGGTTTATAGCTAGCTTAGACTGAGATGTACATAATCAAGTGCAAATTATGCAAACTGGCACTCAATTTTCATAATTAATGAGGGAAAATCTCTATTTGTAGTGTTTGTCATTGTAGGACTCAAACACCTGTCATATATCTAGTTTGTGGCTGGTGGTGCTGGTGGTACATTAACAAATATCAATTATGCAAATACGTCCCTAATTTGCATAATCAGTGTAAAAGTGCTTTAATTCTTCTAAGTGGTAAATGATTGCACCATCAACATTGTGACCAGTGTAAGTTATCTAAATGCGTACATAACCAATCATAGATTTTGTAAATGTGGAAATCATTTACATAATCAGACCATTTCATGGAGATATGAGGTCTCCGAACTCTTGTTTCTATCTGTTTCTCTCTCTATATAAAATTTATATATCGTGGAGCTAGTAAAACCGCCTTACACCAGCTTTGCAGGAATGTCGTGGTGAGATATATTGTATGTACATCGAACAACCTCCACACCTAACCTTTGTACGTCTAAAGCAAAATTAATACTTATTGAAGTCATCACTGTTTTATCATAAGGTTGCTTGGCACCGCCGATGCCTTTGAGCTGGGCCATCGCATGGACCCCCAGACATTTGGTATCTGGATGGGCACCAAGGTGCTGCGGGGGAAGGACTTCACTATCGTGCTACTGGACACGGAGGGAATAGGTACATGGGGTTACTGAGATCTATCTATCTTTTTTCCTCTCTGTAGCAATATCTTGCTTTTGCTTATACCTCCGCTGCGAGTCCAGTACCGTACCGTAGCCGGTCCGCGATTTAAGAGATGAGTAACATATGCCGATCGCCGGGAGCCGGCCGCATCACTGACTGCCGTAGACCCCCATGGTCGGGGCGAAATATATTTTCTTGGTCTGAAAATGGCCTAAAACTGCAATAAAACAATTTTAAAGGCTTTCATAAAAAAGCGAAAAAGCCGTCTAGGGCATTGGCACACTCTACCCTTGTGCAAAATTTCAGGCCATTTGGCTGAGGAACGACGGAGATGAATCCCTTTGAAAAAAGAAGAAGAAGTCGAAACATTACAAATACAATATATTTCATTCCTATATGGGTGAAATATATCTATCATGTAGTACCGACACCGATTCCATAACGTACTATTATGTATCAATCCAATCTATCTTGCCATTCCAGTTTCAGGCAGGCTGAACAAATAAAGCAAGTTACTCCCAGCTCGTTATCTCGGGAATAGTGACATGCATCGATACAACAATGTATAGAATATGTTTGGCGATTAAAATCATTAAATCATTCCAAACTTCAGACGCAGTAGGCGCCAGTGCTGGACAGGACGCCTCTATCCTGGTGCTGACCACTCTGCTGTCCTCCCATCTCATCTACAACTCACTCAACGTGCCGTACAAGGGGGATCTGGAAAAGCTGCAGTGAGTAGACTTTACAGCTTATTCAAATGACCTTATGACTACATTCTACCGATTACACCATTTTTCATTTATTTCATTTGAGTAGAGTAAATTATCAGTGTAAATTTAATACTCTGACATTTGTTCCATCTCAATTTACACCAGGTGCTTCATCCAGTTAGCCAAAGGGGTCACCGTGAAACATGGACAGAAAACAAAGATGTCAGCGTTCCGTGAGTTCTTCCCAAACTTCCTGTGGCTGCTGCGTGACGTTTCACTAAAGATGCAAGACAAAAACCGCAAAGACATGACTCCGACCGAGTATTTGATTACGAAGGTAAGGATTGCGATATCTAGTGCCCAAAAAGAGGATAGATGGAAGACAATGTACAGTTTGTAAAAGCCTTAATTTGTTGATAAGGACTCGGTCATGTTTTCAAATCAGGGCCGTTGTGTTCGTGTTTCGGTTATGATGCTTGGCTTGGGGAGGCAAATTCTACCATGTGGCTACCATTTGCCTTATCTAGCACATTGTTCTTTGTACTTGGCAGTGTTGGTGTAAGCTATTAACTTGATTGCAGTGCCAAATTGTCCTTACTTACCGCTAATCGATCCCTTGACCGGGTGTGTTCGTGGGGGCAAAATGCAGCTGAACGCACTGCCTCTCTCCATCTCTCCCTGTTTGGTGCTGACAAGGGGAATGCATGATGAAAAAGAACAGAGCCTGGGGTTAAAAAAAAGTACAATATCAAGATATATACGCAAATTTTGCTCATGACTAATCAATGTATTGTACGCTTCGTGTGTTTTGATGTCTTCTAAAACATAAGTTTCTTTCCTCAAAACTTCCGCGCCATGTGCCGGGTGGAATTGTGACCACATGGCTGATCTTGTTCTTAGGTCCTTCGACGTCAAGGTGATGATGATGATATTGACGAGTCAACCAGTGACAAAGTAGGACGGGCCATTCTCTCATTCTTCCCATCTGTGGAGTGCGCCACCTTGGAGCGGCCCTCTGGGGACAGGGAGGTGATGAACAACATAGCCCAGCACACGGACAGCCTAAACCCAGAGTTTAACGAGGGAGTACATGATTTGGTGGTGACGCTGTTACTTAAAGCACGGGCCAAGAGAGGCTACCACAAGGGCTCTACAGTTAGTGGTGAGTAAGAAAGGAGAATAGACGTCGTTGATATCACCAACATACAAAATGTTTAAGTCCAGAACCTGACTTGAATGTTGACTGTTAAACTGATAAATTTTACATGGGATGTCTTCTTAGGCGAGGCCCTCAGCATCATGGCCAAGGAGTATGTGGACGCGGTCAATGACCCCAAGGCCATCCCTGCCCTGGACAACACCTGGCAGAAGACCATAGAGCTCATGCAGAACAGCGCAATTGAGGAGGCGGTCCAGCAGTATAACAAGCGGATGGAGGTGACGTCTATGGATCATTTACTACCTAATTTACAAATTACACTTTTGGTAGTCATGGTATTAGTTGTAGTAGAAAACGTATTAATACTCATTCTTTTTCAGTGGTCATTTGTTGGCTAAAAGGTTTCCTAGATCTGGATACCGATGACATAGAATGCATCAGTATAGTTTCCAGTGAGTGTTCATGTTACTTTATTCTGCAGGCTCAGGTTGCTGAAGCCCAGCGGACTGAGAATGGGAAGGTTCCATTGGAGGAAAATGAAGCCACAGAAGATGAAATGTAGGAAAATATCTGTGAAAACGCTTAAATCATTTTTGTAAACCTTTTCAGACATAAACAATTAAACAATGTAAATCTACAATCTTGTATGAGACTGACTTTATTCACTATTCACTAACGGCTCAATCCTCTTTTGTAAGCGCTCTCTGCAGCAACATCAAACGCAGACAGCAGCCTACCCTCATGGGCCTTCACCGTGCGTCGGTCAAAAAAGTTACAGGCATGTTTTTGGAGAAGGTCGGCCATTTTGGCATCACATCAGAGAATCAAGGAACTGATGAGAAAAAAACTGTGGTGGACAAAATGCAGAAACGCTTGGGTAGGCACATTTGAAATATATGACGCCTGGTATATAATATTAAAAGATTGATTAGAAGATTGCACCCACCCGTCGGGGTTGAATATGCAAGTGTCTGATTACCTATGGAAGACTGACACCTCTAAATGTAATGTAAAATTCTGTAATATTGAAAAATCGGAAACAATCACAGCGCTACAATTTCTCAAAACGATGAAATCCCTTTCCTCGTATTCTTCTCAAATCGTTATTGCCTTATTCATTCCAGTTCAAAGAGAAGAGCGCACTGTGGATTATGTAGCAGAAGACGGCACCAGCATGAAGCTGGAGGGGTCAGTCGTTACTGGTGGGGAGCTTTTCCAGTACACCCAGCAGAACAAAGAACTCTCCAAGGGCTTCTGCCAGAGGCTCTTCGAACGCTTGTTGGACCAAATAGAGTAAGTGCCAATTGAGTCCTTATACAGACAAATTGCTTTCAAATTTAGCCTTCGTCGTCCTGACCTCAATGTAGTTTATATAAGCAAACATTCACTAGCTGTTGGTAAAGACAATTTTTGTCACAATTCTTAACACAATAATGTTGAAGAATTTGGTATTAAAAAGTGGACATACAACGTCTGAGATTTCTAATCATGAACTATAAGTTGGTTACTTATGTCTATATTTCTACCGGTCTGTTTGCAAGAAAACATGTAGAGTCGCCGCCTCCAGACTTTGACTTCCAAAAGTTGATGGAAGAGCTAGCCGATGCACGTCAGCAGTACGTGGAGCAGGCACGTGGTCCGGAGAAGTGGGTTGTCTTGCAGGAGATGGCCCACAAGATAGAGAAGCTACAGGCCAATATTGAGAAGATGGGGTATCAAGACAAGGTAATGTTTTTTGTCTGTTTTTCATTTTAACAAAGAAATATATTCGTGCGATCTACTATGGAAACTGTAATTTTTTTGTCATTCGTTGTAACTGAAATTCTACATATGTCAAAGGTTATCATAATATGGTACACTTTTTTTTTAAATTTCCGTATGTTATCCAAAGCTTAAAATAATGGCAGCCATATCCTTGAAACCATAAGGCATGTAGTATATTTTGATATTCGATACTCCAGATAACGCAGGAACAAAAGAAGGCACATGATGCAGAGAAGAAGGCACATGATGCAGATGTCCGGGCCAAGGAAAGGGAAAGAGAGATCAAAGACCTACTCAAACAAGTACATGACATGCATCAAACACAACAGCAAACTCTACGGGAAATGATTCAGCAGTACGAGAAACAGATGAACAAGGTACTAGTATGGGCAAAATATATTAATTATTACTGTACTTTGAGTTGATTCGATTCGATTGAAACTCGTCTTCAACCATGTTTTGAAGATTTTCCAAAAGTCATAAAATGTTAATTGTAATTTCTACTATGACTGCCACTTTTAATCTCAGATGAAGCAAGATTGGCAAGAGCGACTTGCGGCTGCGCTACAGATGATCGAGGAACTTCAGAAAGCAAATAGGGCGGAACAAGCGAAAATTGCAAGGGTGAGGAAAAAGCAGTAACGCCCAATCGCAATGGGTTCCTTCCAATAATGACATACTTCCAAAGTCATAACTTGTATATTTCTGTTGTTATATTTCGTATTATTTTAATCTGGACTCCAGGAAGAGTAGTGATGTATCA
This sequence comes from Branchiostoma floridae, assembly GCF_000003815.2. NCBI lineage: Eukaryota > Metazoa > Chordata > Leptocardii > Amphioxiformes > Branchiostomatidae > Branchiostoma > Branchiostoma floridae. The sequence goes on from NW_023365701.1 coordinate 10,678, forward strand.
CTAATGGAGATCGAAATAAACCAAACCGAACCAAATGACAATTAGGTTACATTGCCGCGTGAACACAGAACATAATGTCCTATTGGTTATGGAAAGCACAATTGTTTAAAATTTGCATGTACTTTAATACATGATGACGTGGAAAAAGTCAAACATAAACTGGTGAATTCGAAATTACGCAGCAAAAGGATGTTGACTGGCTGCAGTTATAAAGCTTGTAGTCTCGTGAAAGCGGCTGTAATCAACGTTATATGGCTAGTTGACTTCCTGCAAAAATTGAAATAACAATTTGTGCCAAATTTCCACCCAAGGAGCAACTCGAGAATGAAAGAGCCTTTATGAAGGAAAAAACCAAGAAGATGCAGAAGAAACATGCAGATCTGAACAAGGAGCTAGAGGCACTACTAGATCGGCAAAAGAATACAAATCCACCTCCTAAGCCATGTAAGTTGTCTATAATACAGAATGTTGTATCGTTGTTCAAGAAAATCCACTTTGGGCACTTAAATGCTAATACTTGGTACTTGCACAAGTCTATTATATTAAACGTATTAGTTTTATTTAATATTGACGAATGCTTAGCCAGCAGTCCTCCCGATGGTCTATATGTATATTATCTATCTATCTATCTCTCTCTCTCTCTATATATATATATACGATACATTTGCGTATACAGTATGATACAGTTAGCCAACTGCAGTAACCAAATGTACTTTTCACTTCCTTGCAGCCTGGAAAGAGAAGTGCACCATCTCGTAAAGCCAAAAGGCCGTCAATGTCCCTACTGCCAAAAGCGCCTGTATGATAATAGACTCGTTTTGAGCACATAGTGCTATAGCCTAAATTATATCTGTTATTCGTTTGATTCTTGTCACGCCATTTACCTTTATAATGTTGCACAGTTCAATCCAGAAAATTTTGCATTATTGTTTTTCGTGCTGACGTATTGAAGGTAGAAAATGCAGGCTTTGTAAGCTTCCATTGAGAGGAATGAGCAAAAATAAGACTCACATGGAAAATTTATGTAATCATCTTCAGTTGAATCATATGTAGATACTAGCTAATGGTAGCGAGGACAGGGTCGTACGGGACTCGATGGCATTTAAGTTGATGTAATTGATACAGTGTTACTGGAAAGCATCGTAGCCAAGTAAACCTTTGATTGACTGTCAAACATGCACGCGTGTACCCTGTGTACTTTGTGAATAGTATTGATATTGTAATTAAGCGCGGTTTTGATACCTCAAAAACGTAATGTCTACACAACTTAAATTTATCAAATGTAATGTACTTTGATAGAAAACGCCTATAATTTTCGATGTACAGAATTACTTTTTATTGTATTCATCTTTCTGCCATGCACCCTTCTGGTGATAATCATGAGATAAAGGATTATCCTAGGCGTTTTATGTGTATTATGTATGTAATTCATCTTGTACAGGATGAAAATTACTTCAACCCCCAACAGTCGCTAAACAATACATGATGATATACGTGCTTCTATCTTTTTATATAGATTAGATTCACTTGTGTTTACTTTTGTGTGATTATAGCTGTATAACACCTTGCTGAAGTCCATGTACTGTCGACCAGTAAATTGTGATTCCTTCTGTGTAATTAAGTGTGAGAATATCAATGATGTAAAGGTGCGACCATGTCTCATTTTTGCATTACTATGTTATTAGTTACATTACATTAGTTGGTGTCAAAATCATACTTATGATAATGAAGTATCCAACAAAGAACTCAATGATTATTGAATGGTTTTGAAAGGTTTGTATATTAAAACACTCATGTCGTAAAGGTTATTCTAATCTGTTCTGAAAGGCTTAATTTGCCCACAATTATATATATATTTCATGCCAAAATGAATTCATTTGATACCAAACAATATAATAGCGAAGGAATATCAACAAACAATAGATATATCGCATGGCAGTTACTCCCTTTTCAACCATTATTCTGTTTGTTAATGAAGTATTAACATTTATTTTCATTCTTTAGAAATGAAGAATTACCCCTCTGAATCCTAGCCTAAAAACTAACATACTGATTATCAATAACCAATCAACTATCAATAACTTCTTCATTAAACAAAGTGTTACTTATACGGTTTTCCATCATTAACCAATAGTTAACTCACCATTCCCACTTGTAAACCCGCCCGTCCCGGTTCAGGTTATTGATAATCTCCACGTCACCTGCACTCAACTCGAAGTCAAAGATCTGATGGAGAAAAGAACAATCAGACCATTACTGATAGAGAAGACAGAGGGGGGGGCGGAGAGAGAGAGGGGGGAGACGGAGAGAGAGAGAGAGAGAGAGACAGACAGACAGACAAACAGAAACAGAGAGAAAGAGAGAAAAAGAGGGGGAGACGGAGAGAGAGAGACAGACAGACAGAAACAGAGAGAAAGAGAAAGAAAGAGAGACAGAGAGAGAGAGACAGAGGGAGAGAGAGAGAGACAGAGACAGAGAGAACTGGTTTATTTGAATAACAACACACCGTATAAAGCACAAGATGGTAGTGCGAAGATGGAATTGCCTCGTAAAATGTACAATACAGAAAGGCACATAAAACCTCTAATGCCATCTTTTGTGTGTCGAAGTAAAAAAATAAGATTCATGGACCATCATCCCCTCTCACCTGGGAGTTCTCCACCATCCTGGCGGCCCTCAGACTCTTCGGGATGACGACCACGCCCCTCTGCACCTGCCACCGGAGACACACCTGCAACAGGTACACGCCGCATGTAATGTTCGTTATACACATGTTCGGATGTTGCAATATGTTTTAAACGCCAAGAAGACCACATCAGCAAGGCCCACCCCTAAAGGCCTTGAGAGCCTGCTACAAGGGCTGGTCCAGAACAGCATTGGCCAGGCGAGAGCGTGAGTCTTATCTTTGCTCCCCAAAAGCTGCACAGGTGCTACCAGCACTTTGCAGAACAGATAAAAGGTGTTGTGAACAAGTACCGATTGGCAGTATAGAAAGTCCAATGTAGCGGACCTACAGGCATAAGAAGAATCTGATACACGTCGCCTTTATACATGGTAGAACATGGTAGGTGCTGTAAACAAGCTCCGACTGACAATGATAGTGATATAAACCTGATATTTAGACATGGCAAAAGCGACGTCTCCCAAGAAATGCTCTGTGTGCATATAACTAAACCGTTCTCACATAATAGAATTGCAATACAATATTGGCCATGGTAAAATCCTGATTAAAATCAACCCAACATTACCGCCTATGGTTAAAACAGCCCTAAACGAGCCAATACAAGAATAGTAGTCTTTGTCACATAATTTAGGCCCATGCAACTGTAGACCGACTCCGCACGGTTGTAAAGTTGCACAAATTATGTGAATCCGTTTTGTCTGCGCTAGCGTGCCAGTCTAGCTTTTGTTGGTGCAATACATACAACGGTACCAGTAAAAGCAGATAATACTGTTTCCAGTAGTACTACGTGCTCATCCTATGGTGGAAGCACAAGAATCTAAGCCAAGTTCCTTACCTGTGCCGGAGTCTTCCCGTGTTTCTCAGCGATTTTCTTGAGTTCAGAATCTTCTAACACAGCCAGCCCGTGGTCCTTAAGGTCACTGCATTGGCAAAAATTAGCATTTTATTATTCATAATGACAATAAAAGACGCTACTCCCCGCAAAGATCGGTATGACGTTTCGACAATCAAAATTGTTTCTACGCTATTTGTTAAGATGATCCTTCATGGACTATCAACAGATAACAATAGTAACATGTGTTAGACTGTAGACAATAACCAAGAATGCCAAAGACTACAAAGGAGAAGTGCAGTACCCCGGAGCCCCCAGTGGACAGTATGCCGTCATCACCACGCCTTTCTCCGTGCAGAACTCCAACATCCGGTTACACGTCACATACGGGTGACTCTCAACCTGTATACGAATATATGCACAATCATGTTGGTCAACAAACTTCTTACTTAAATGAGTAGTTAGAATTTAACTATACAAAGTCGAAAGGTGTCAAGTTAAGATAATGCCCTGTTTAGTCACCCTTCCTTGATTGACAACTGGTTTGATCGTCCCATTGGCTAGAACGTTCAAAGTAAATTGATGTGACCTTATAAGGGAAATTCTGGGAGGAGCTTTCTTGATTGATAGCGGATTTAATCCTCCCATTGGACAGAACGTTCAAATGAAACTGAAGTGACCTTATAAGGTAAATTCTGGGAGGAGCTTACTTGATTGACAGCTGGGTTGATCCTCCCATTGGTCAGAACCTCCTCCATCTGTGAGATGTTGAAGTTGGACACGCCGATGGCCTTCACCAGTCCTGCATCCACCAGCTTCTCCATTTCCTTGAAAAACACAACATTCATCTTAAGACAGGAAGCAACAAGATATGAAAATGACAAAGAATTTCTCCAATGTCTCTTTGTATCTTTCCTTAACCCCTCTTCCCGAGCTCCTGTCATATTTACAGAACTACGTAACACATATCAGTAACTTAACAAAAGTGAACAACGATGTTACATAATGTCAGAAGATTACTAATACCCCTGTGACATTATTCACGATCTTCGGGCGTATCGATGGAAGGTCGGCCATATTTCAACTCGAGAGAGGGTTGCGAGTATTTTTCACCTGAAAACCATCCCTGTCACATATAAGCCATACTTTGTACCTTGTACAATTGTTGTGCAATAAAGTTATTATTATAAGCGAGGCTCGGGCGATTGCCTCAGAATCGTCGTCCGATCGATTTTCGCCAAATGTGACAGGGGTATAATCGATTTACAGGACTATCATTATGATGGTGCTAGTGTGCGTCAACGCCCCCTAATTAGAAGTCAAGTCAAGTTTATTTATTTTACCAGGGAATACCTCAGATCCATTGATCTGATTTTCAGGTATCCCTGGACACACATTAAAAATTACATGACACAGTTTAAACCCAACAATATACAAATAACGTTACAAACATTTACATGTACAAAACAGTCTCAGTATAGGCACATCTGCAGTCATCTACAGTCCGTTTTTAAATGCTGACGTTGACGTGTGTTTCCGCTGATCAGCAGCGAGACTATTCCACAGGACAGGCCCTAGGTACTGCAGGCTGCCCTTGAAGGTTTCCACATGTGCTTTTGGAGTGTCCAGCATGTGAGGGTCGAAGTTGTAGAGCTGTTTCGTAGCAGTGCGAGTACGAACTCTAAGCACTGGGGGCGACAGCCATTTGAACATTTGTGTCATGTAGGCAGGTGCCTTGTGGCGAACTGCCTTGTGTACAGTCACTAACGTGTTCAATTTCACCCTTTCAACCAGGGGTACCATACCAGCCTCTGTAAGCAGGGTTTCTGTAGGTACACGATCTTTGAGTGATCGCCCAGTAATAATCCTGGCTGCTCGATTTAGCAGTTTAGTCAACTGTTGTGATCTTACTTTGTTACAATGAAAAAGTGACAGTAACCATGCAGTATCACAATAATCCAGGTGAGTATATAACAAGGTTCGACACATGACTAGCAGGATCTCCTTAGTAACATAAGGCTTAGCCCGGCTTAAGGCACTAAGGCCAGCAAGGAGCTTCTTTACCATCCTTTCTGTGTGTGCTGACCAGTTTAGAGAGGAGTCCATGGTGACACCTAGGTAAGTATACACTTTTACCTGCTCAAATGAGTTAAACCCATCAGTTACAGTGACAGTGTTTCCTGCGTGACGCAGTTTCTGAGGTGATCCAAATAACATGGCTTTAGTTTTGTCAGGGTGAAGTGATAATCTATTTACAATAAACCAGTTAGCTACCAGTTTCATGTCCTCTGACACAGTTTCCTCACATTCCTTAGACAGGCTAGCCGAGCAATAAAGCACAGTGTCGTCTGCGTACATATGGATTTTACACTTACGCACAACCTGTGGTAGATCATTCACATATAAGCTGAATAACAAAGGACCTAACACGCTCCCTTGCGGGACACCACACGTGACACGTTTTTGCGTAGACTGCTGGTTCTGAATATCTACGTGCTGGAAACGGTCTGTGAGGTAAGATCTGAACCAATTTATCGCCCCGTTGTCAAAACCCATCTTCTGAAGTTTACCAAGGAGGATTTGGTGGTTGACAGTGTCGAACGCTTTCCTTAGGTCAAGGAACAGCGCGACAGTTACCTTCTTGTTGTTTTGTGCTGACTGGATGTCCTCCACCACCTTTTGCACTGCTGTACCTGTGCTGTGGTGTTTTCTGAAACCACTTTGGTGGGCCGTGAGCTGGCCAGTACTGTTCACAAAGTGTGAGACCTGGTTGTGAACCATTTTCTCCATCACTTTGGAGGCCACATTTAGGACAGAGACAGGACGGTAGTTGGAAACACTGTCCTTGTTCCCTGATTTGTATATGGGCGATAATTTAGCCAGTTTCCAGTCGTCGGGAACTTCACCTGATGTTATAGACAGGTTAAAGATGTGTGCTAACGGTTTGACAATTATAGGCGCAGAATCCTTAAGGAGCCTG
>NW_023365701.1:18730-19822 GCF_000003815.2 Branchiostoma floridae
AGCCTAAGAAGCTCGTTTAGGACCTCTGTTTCTTCAACTGGCCGCCGGCGGAAAGTCGATGTTGCCTCAGGAACATGACGAAGGGGATCCTCCTCGGACACTGGGATATCCCTTGCCAAGTCTGCTGCACATGACGAGAAGTAGTTGTTAAACTCCTCAGCCATTTCGGCAGGTTCAGATATACAACTCTCGTCAGATCGTCGTATTTTCTGGACTTGACATTTGCCTTTTGTTTTTCCTGTGAAAGTGTTGATAATTTTCCACATTAGACTGGGATCTTCTGCAGCGTCGGTGATGGCACTTTCAAAATGAGTTTTCTTCGCCTTCTTAATCATTGATGTTGTTTGGTTCCTGAGAGACCGGTAGAGTTCCCAGTCCTTCGTGTCCTTCGTCTTGATGGCTTTGCGCCTTGCAGCATCACGTTGGCCCATTAGGTTCTTTACTCTGTCTGTAAGCCAAGGTGCAGGGCGGCCCTTTTCTTTCACTTGTTTCCTGGTGATGGGTGCATGGGCTTCAGCTACACTTAAGAAAATGTCCTTGAAGGCGGCCCATGCTTCCGAGACGTTAATACAGTCTAGTACCGTTTCCCAGTGGACCGCTTTCAGACTGTCAATGAATGATTGTTGGCTGTAGTTTTTGTAGTTCCTGAATTCACGTGATCGAGCACCACCGACCTCTACCCCGGCTTTGGCACATGTCAGGATGAGATTGTGGTCGGAGGCACCCCAGGCCACACTCAGACTCGACCTGTGCCGATCCGGATTAGAGACAAATATGTTGTCGATGCACGTGGCGGACGCCTCTGTTATACGTGTTGGTTGCGTTATGAGGGGGACCAGTTGATACAGGCTCATAAGAAATTCCAAAGGTGTTGTTGCTGGTGATGGTTTACTTAGATCCACGTTGAAATCCCCCATGATCATAACATCGGCATTCCCTTTTTCAGCTGTTGCACTGAGCTCATGCACAAATGATTCAGCTGCGTTCCTCCACGCACAACCAGAGTTAGGTGGACGGTAAATGCACGCGAGTAATGTCTTTCGTGCCTTTTCTGGTTTAACCTCACACAGCACACTTCTAGGTCAGTATGCT
>NW_023365701.1:19922-21505 GCF_000003815.2 Branchiostoma floridae
TCCGTTTAACATAGACGCCTGTCCCTCCCCCGTGTCTGTCTCTGTCTCTCCTGTAAGGGTATACCCACTGACTTCCAGTAAGGAGCTGGGGATGTTCTCTGACAGTCTTGTTTCATTCAGACCCAACACATGTATTCTTGAACCCCCCAGAAGTAAGTGCTGTATTTCTTCAAGGTATTTCGTGAGCGAAACCACATTGTAAAAAGCGTAGACCACGCCCTTTCTCCAGGTGTGCAGACCCTCCGGACCCGGGTTAATCTCTACATCTCCACACACGGCAAGTGCACAGTTCAGGGAACAGTTTACAAGTGCGTAGTTAACTTGCATTGTATACATATTGTGCCCAGTTGTTGGGATTGGACAGGAAGGCCATATCTGTCTATGTGATGTAATCACTTCATCCCCAATTGAATTCACAGGTTTTATGGTTTTTCCATCATTACATACAAGTAAAGTTAACACAACCCAGACTGCCCACCTGTTTGCGATACTGCTTGATATGGCACTGCTTATCATGGTGTCGTAGTGTACGGACTTGCGCCTAATACCCTATGTAACTATTGTGACTTGAATAAATAACTTGTCACTAGTTACTCTATGTAATTACACATATAAATACAGAATGGTTGTTAAAATATTCACACAAGTACTGAGTGCAGTTACACTAGCACCCTATGTAACAATAATAAAATGCGGTACAGAATCTTACAATTACTATGTATTTGCTAGGGAGACACCAGAGGTCGGAGTAGTGCCGCCCTCCCCATCACGATAGTAGCCGTGCGGAGAGAATTTTACAAGTCCTAAAAACACATGTAGACTAAAATTTCTGTCAAAAATTTTTGCAGGAAACTGGTCAATACTGCATAAACTATAGTCTACAGGTAAAATTTCACACAGATGGTTTGATTTGAATGAGATAAAAGATGGATGAAAAGCTAATCAACTCACACTAGTAAAAAGTATGGCCGACCCTCGTCCTGACCTCTGACCTCACGAAAATGTACGATAACGCCAAAATCTTGACAGCCATTTTCCGTTCCAGTTTAAATGTTAAGTTAAAGTCTTACAAAAATGTACAGGAAGTTTTCTGTACCTTCCATGTATCCATGAAGTGAACATCGGAATGTTCCGCCTTGCCGTCAGCATTGATGGGTAACAGGTTGTCTCCTCTCTGAAATGGGAAAACGTATGGCGCTGTTTAACCATTATCCATGGGGTAACCAATATCCGCTGTGTCTGAAAACTGGCCCAGGTGCGTTATGGACGTTCCTCTGATAGATCGTAAAGTAAGGATCGTGCCATAATTATTAACATCAGGACAGTGGTCACATATAAAGGAAGAGGAAGAAAAATAAAAAGAAGTACGTACCGCCCACGGGAAAGGATGATGCATGAGGTACAAGTCCAGATACTCCAGTCCGAGATCGTCCAGACTCTTCTGACAGGCCGGCAGAACATCGTCTGGGTGGTGCCGGGTGTTCCACAACTGGGGGTGGTGTGGTAGAGTCATTATTTGATACTACAAATCATACATGTAACGTTATACTTTACGTGTCCTCTATCTATTTATCTATCCATCA
>NW_023365701.1:21605-27887 GCF_000003815.2 Branchiostoma floridae
TGTATGTCTTTATTGATCCATCCATCTATATCTAAATTGTGCATGTACACACAATGGTATCAGAGGACATACCCAACCTTTCCCTAATAAGAATTGTCTACACTTTAACTATAACGTTTACATAAGATTTATGGATTCCTCTTTTTCAGTCTTTCTTGGACAACTTTCATTGAACTTAGAAGAACAGGCGGAAGAAAAAGAATCATCTCCGAACATCAACACTAATTTCAGCAGCTAGCACCTGTAACAAAAAATCGATGTATTGCTAAATATTCAAGACATCAATGTAATGATACTTACCTTGCTGACGACAAAAACTTCCTCCCTTTTCATCCCGGCGTCCATCTTCTCCTTGAGAGCCCGTCCTATCTCCTTCTCGTTCTGGTAGAGTTCCGCGGTGTCGATGTGTCGGTAACCTGCATCCAGGGCCGCCTTCACCGCCTCGTAACATTCGTTATTTTTCGACTGCAAGAAGGGAGAGGGCGTGTATTACAAGAACGTTTCTAGACGACGACAAACATACACACATGTCACCATCGAAACATAGTCAATTACAAAAGTACGTTGACACGGGGGAAGCCCTCTCCTAATTCGACGAAGCAGACGTAAACACTAAGAATAAGCTGGGTTCTTGCACCTGCTTGGATATTGAATGAATGAGGACCTTACGTTTATTGTACATATATAACAACAGGGTTTAGTACAGGTCGCAACAAAAGAATAGTTCACAGATACACAAAATGTATACAATGTCATGATCAAGGATCATATCCTACTAAGTGAGTTCGACATCCTCTCGCTTCTTTGCGATATTGAAAATGTAGTTAGGCGCGACACTTTAATCAGGCGCGTTACCCATTGTGATTGAGGAGAGTAATTCCTACCTGCCACGTTCCCAGCCCGACCAGAGGCATGGACGCTCCGGTCGACAGTTTCACCGTAGGGCAGGTCATCTTTGTAGTCGTGCCTCGACGTGTATCATAAGAACATCATCAAGAACAACAACAACAAATTGGACTAGCATGGTGGGGCATAGTTTAGATTTATGATTCTTCTATTTATTGCCAGCGGCACAAGTTGTGATTTCAAATAACGTCAGACCTACAACAATTTTATCGTTACAGATCTCATCCCTTTATTTGTCACTAAAGCAGTTAATTTGCAGTACCAGATGACTCTCCATTAAAAAATCTCAGCTTTCAAGTGCAATGAGCGCACTATTAGTATGTAAAAACAGTGGTGTCGAAGTTCATGTTTGCGCTAGACTAACAACAAATCGGGCTTCGGCTTGTGTTTTGAACTTTTTCACGGTAAGCTATTGATCTTCTGAAGGTCTCTCGTGCACAGCTTAAGCGTTACAGGAATGTGCAGACAACATACAAGAGGTTGGGAACAAAATGGCGGGGTTTAAGCAGAAAAAACAGTCAAGCATATTGTGTCGATCACGAGACACTGATGTTTACTTTCATCTCGTTTTGGGACGTCCTTCATCTTACTAGTCTATACCAGGCTCTACAGATTGATGGCCAAATAGTAGAAATTAGTCAAATACACGTAGCAGAAATTTGACAAATAGGGAATAGTGTAATAGGTGAGTCGAACGGCCAGATAAGTCAGTACACGACTCACGGATCCGACCGACTTCCCTAGCAAACGATCCACGGAGCCTGGTAGAGGCTATTACTTTGGTACGGTCTTGCAAATGTGCCTGCAGCACGATTATGAGAGCTTATGTCCCTTAAAATTCAGAAACCGACCGGGACTATACCCCTTTGGCCCTCCATTTGGAACCGTGACAGGAGTGTCAGGAGACAACGAATGAAAACCAATCACCAGAAATACGGAAAAAGAACTCGGTGGCCTTCGAGTTTACTCCGACAAATTAAAGAAGTTTGAGCCAAGTCTTAGACATGACAGCGACCTTAGAGCTAAGATACACACCTAGCTAACAGACTTACCTTATGGCTTAGCACAGCCTCTTCACTGAGAGGACAGGAAGAGTTTTCAAACAGCTCTCGCCATAAACCCTTGCTTACTGACAACACGACAAGTCGGGTGAGAGTATTTGTCACGGTCACTTGTTACATTTTTTTTGTCTAAATCATGTTCGTAGGGCCTGATGTTACCATCATGGTGATGAAGAGCGGCCCATAGCGATAACTGTAGCAGCATCTTTTCTCCCTAAGTCAGAAACATCAAGCTTGACTTCACTGACTCAATAGGCGAAGCAGGGGTTACGAGGCTGCTCGGGAAATTCCCTACCCCATTTTGGCCGGAATGGTTTGATCCGCCATATCGCACCATCGCACATGTGGCGGGTTCTTTTACGTGCATGGGGTGTGGCTCTCCCCAGACACTGGACCTCCATTTAACGTCCTATCCGAGGGACGAACGTCCTATCCGAGGGACGACTCATTTTCACTTGAGTAAAGTGAGGAAAGTCGTGTAAAGTGCCTTTCCCAAGGGCACAAGACCGGCAACACGGCAGGTGGATTCGAACCGGCGACCTCTCGGTCACGGGCCGAATACACTACCACTGTGCTACTCGGCCCCACTTGACAGACAGAGACCGAGTTCACCGAGACAGAAAAAGGTTCGTGACTGATTACATTAGAAGTTGTGACACACCTACGACCTTTCCGTGACAGCATAGCAAAACACACCTTACCTTTTCATTATCTAAACCGTTTGGCTTTTACTAAGCTATATAGTCCTCGTCAAAGTTGGAACAGTCTTTGATCTATCCCAAAGCTTTGAACATGTGTGACTTTACCTTTCTACCACATGCGAGAACACAAAGTTTCCTTCTGCACTCGCGATCTTCAACGTTTGAGCAGACCTTGAAACTATCGAAGCGTGCAACACGTTTCAATTCAGTACAATACCGGCCTCTCTTTAGATGGCGATATCAACGTGTGACCTTTTCATGACACCATATGACACACCTTACCATTTCTTACCTTTGAAACTTCTTATGCCCTCGTCAGCCTTAGAACTGTGTCAGAACCATCAAAGTGTGGAATTCGTCGCTACCAACTACAGTAGGGGAGGCGAACTAGATGATGATTTTAAACTACACTTGTATTGAGATACGCAAGGGCTATGTATGACAGGCCATTCATGATGTAGTAAAGCCAGATTTGTGCAGAATCGCTAAAATCTAGGTTAAAGGGCATCAGGTCGGGATGTAGAGTACATACACGTACACTTGACAAACATTCAAAATCACCAAACACTGCCATTACGTAAGCCACGCTTAGTGCAACACTGACAACCCGTGCAAAGTCCATTTCAATTCACTGTCAACCATTGAGAAAACAAAGTTTGATAATAGACCTCCTAGCGGTTGTCCATGGTACTGCAGCGGAAGTTCCAGTTGCGGAGATTGAATTGTTTTTAAACATTGTTAGCCTAAATGTCTTACCTTGGTCAACGAATAAAGGTAGTGATGACGACAACTCCTCACACAGAATAAAAGACATACTGAATGCTGCAAAAACAGGCGTAAACACCGAGACTGTACCAGGTGCTTACTGAATCTGTTTGATAGACTTCTTTCCATCTCCAATAATACTTAAGTAACCAAACAATTATGAACAATTAAACCATGTAAAAGGCGATCAAACTAGACTATAAAATAACGACGTATACGTATACGTCTGCTTTGAGATTTTATATGTAACACCGCACCGTGAGAGCGCCTTTTGTACACCTTAAAACCACCCCGCGAAAAAGAGTAGAGTCTCAGAGAGCTTGTGTTCGAAGAGATCAAACAAACCTTACCTCACCTGACCAGAAAGAGTGGGCATTGACAAGAGAAGGACCTTATAAATGTGAAAGGGGTGTGGCTTTCTTCTTAATTGGGGTCACATGCCTATATTTGTGGACCCTTGCGGCATTTCTGTTTGAATCGTTCTTTGTAGTACAATTCCATAAGAATGGGGTATGAATATTTGTCTTCAATTGTGATACTTGTCTTACTACATAAATTACCAGCATAACTTTAAAAAACATCTATCTAGAAGTAAAGAGTCACCGAGAACTCAACTTACGTTGAATTAAAGTGAGATCGAACAAACGTAAGACATCTTGTACGTGCGCGTCGTGTTGGAGAAGTGTGAACTTTAGTACGAGATAGTACAACGTAGAGTTTAAAAAAGTGGTGCGGTATTCTTCTTTATTGAGACCACATGTTTTAAATGAAGTCACATGTTCTTATTACCCCCTACGGCATCTTAATTTGAATTGTTCTTCATAGTAAACAAGAAATCATAAGAACAAAGCGAATATTTTTCACATGTATCGTATTGATGAGTTTATTGCGCCTGTGTGTAGAAAGAAACCGGTGGTTTTAACTAGTTTAACAAGGTTATTTGTCTCGTGAGCTTATAACCTTTCTACAGCCCCACAAGAAACCAGCGAGCTCTTGCAAACTAAACTATTAGTATTGTCACGGTTTGTGTGTGTATGTTTCACGATGCATGTATGTGCGATTGTGTGTGTGTGCACGGTGTGTGTGTGTGTGCGTTTGAGCATGTGTGTGTGTACGTGTATGTATGTATGTGTATGTATGTATGTATACATGTACGTATGTATGTGTATGTGTGTGTACACACATGTAACGTTATGTGTGTGCACATATATATGTGTGTTTGTGTGTATATAAATTATGTTTATGCCACCTGTATGTGTGTGTATCCGCGTGCGGGCAAGTGTATGCGTGTATGTTCTCAGTTTCTTTGTGGTGTGATAATAAAAGAACAAAACCTTCGTACCGTTGGCTTCCCCTTTGCTCCCCGAGCAGCCCATGGTTCACCTGTCACAAGTCAGGATAACTGAAGATCAATCCTTAAAGAAACACAATAATTTCTTAAGATGACAGTGATCTTATCTAAGAATGGATCACGTTTAAGACATGGACATAATCACTATTGGCCGTTTTAGTAGTAGATGAACACACGTGGTTAATAGTGTAACAACATATTATTTTGTGTTGCATGTGATAACAAACGAGCAAGGTTATATAACCTCCTTGAAACGAGGTTGAAAAATCAAGGCACTTAATTCATGGTGTCACTACTGGGCCAACCCTATGCAATGCAAAACGCATATAACGGTCACAACGCTACTAGTTCGTGCTAACTTAGCTAGTTTACAAACTAGTGGTAAAGACCACCTGTTCATCATACCTGTTCATCATACCACATGTAGTAAGTTTGTGTCCGTTATGTATTAAAACCACGCGGGACTTGATTTTTTAACAAATGTATACTTAGTAGTACAATGTAATTCAGAAAGTTACAATGTCTATATGTATATAGATAGTTACCATTATAACGGTAAACAAAACCTCATGACGATACATACAAAGGCATGTACATACAACATGGTACACAGGCGCGTTTCGTAAAAAGTCGTAGCGTGTAGAAGAGCATGAAAATTGCTCTATGTTTTTCTGTCGAATGTAACAAGTGAACGTTAACGTACCTAACGTTAGTAACTGTTAACGTACCTGTTTTGGCCAGCGGGTGTTGCCTTGTTGTCGTTAGCTACGTCCACGGTCTAGATACACTGGTGGACTTAGATGGCACAGGGTATATTGAGTTTGCGGTCTTTCTTTTGAACGCCATGGTCTCTTTTGAAATTAGAACAAAGCGACATGTAAAACACAAGTACGAATGGCAACAAACATTTAAGCATATCATGATCAGTTACAGTTAGGGGGTATTGAACTTAAGAACTATTGTTAATATTACGCAAGACATCTATTGCATAGTGTTATACATTATACAGTCATACATTGCATACTATGTATCCGTCTACTTGTCGTACATCTATTTGCAAATGAACAATAGAATCAAAACTTCGTCTAACTGTTCGATGGCATGCGGTAAAAGTTAAAGGGTACCACTGTGGACAGGATTCTTAATTATTAGCGGAGGGTCTATGGGGCAGTCAAACTGAAACTTAGAACGTATTGCATAATGTACAATGTACATAAATGTATTGTCAAGTGTAAGTAAGACCACATGAATAATAACTAGCAAAATGTCAGCTAAAAGTTGATTTTAACAAACTCAAACATCAACTCAAAACACACTACATGGACTCAGGTGTTTTGCAAATAAGACTCCGACCAAGTGGTTTCCTATTGTTGCTATGTGGATAGTGATCGCTAGGTGTCGCTTCTACCTCGCTGTCTTTTGTAAGCATTTCATTTGGGACAGCGGTAGGTAGGTCGCAGTCTTGCAGCCTGCTAGCATGCATTACTCTGTCTTTCTT
>NW_023365701.1:27987-32138 GCF_000003815.2 Branchiostoma floridae
ATTTATGTAACGCTGGCCCATGTGCAGAGTCGTAGCTAACGTCTAACGTGAACGTTAAGCTTATAGCTTGCTGTGTTCCAACAAGGAACTGTTCATCTTTAGATAGCACCGTCCTAGGTAGTCACAGATACTAGACCATACTTTGTGCAGACTTTACATGCTTCCTTCACTTCCAACTGAAGCTTTATTCTGTTGTTTTTGTTGACAGTTGTTCAGGTACATATCTCGCCACGCCCCCAACATGGCCCTGCCAGCAGCCACACTCCGAACCGGGGCACGGATGCCTCTGCTGGGGCTGGGAACCGGGCCGGGATCGGTCGGAACTTGGCAGGTAAATTCGTTCAATGATTTTGTAGTCTACCAGTACTGTTTCTCTGTTATGTATAATTTTTGGTGACGCCTCAGGAGCGTAGCCTTTAACCCTTCCCCCACCCCCACCATGCAGACCCTCACACTACTATAGATGTTGAAATTTGTGTTTTTACTGTGGCTGCAACAGGTCAGAAATTTGCATTACTAAATTATGCTCCTGAAACACAAAGGGCGCATATCTCGGGATTAGAACCCATGCAGAACCCTGTCGGCCTGCTCGGGATCCCAATGCACTAACCGCAAAGCTAAAAGGTCTATTCCCATTAGATTGCTTAGTTCGTGGCACTTAAACCCCACTGTTACACTCCAAGCCGCCTGCCCCCCAGTAATAGTAGCTGGGAGTGGACTAAAGCATACAGTACAAGGCTACCCCAGTTAGAAATAAAATGTATTTAGTCTTCCACCGGTTTTGCAATACAATACAATACAATAAAGATAATATATGATGACTTATTCTCTAATTTGCAGACTTCCACTGAACCTATCTACGAAGCCGTGAAGGTTGCTATAGATACGGGGTACCGTCACATCGACAACGCTGAATCGTACGCGGAAGAGCAGGCTGTCGGACGGGCGCTAAGGGAGAAGGTTGGATCTGTGGTGGAGAGGAAGGATATCTTCATCACCAGTAAGGTTAGCAGCCGATTCGTCAATGCCTCATTCACTGTACATTACTAACATTCAAGCAGATGTTAGGAGGAAGGTGTGCGGAAACTCCTTCACCACCATGCCTTAAGTTACTGTAAAAGCAGAAATATTCACGGTGGATTTATGTTCGCGGTTTTCGCGTTGGCCATTTCACCGCGAATTTTTCCAGGGCATTAAGATACTAGTACTACAGTGCATGGTGCTACCGCGCAATTAAAACCACAGCGAAAAGTCCTTTTTCCCGCTACCGCGAAATTAAATCCCCGCGAACTTAAATGCATTTACAGTATTATCCTTTGTGTCTTGACGAGAAATAAACCTGTTTACAGTAATCTATGCTTGATGTATATTTGTGTTTGCCATATTTCTTTGTTTATACTATATGACTGTCAATATGAATGTACCACACAACTTCTTAGACATTTTAAGATAAAAATGTAGCTAGTGGTCTACTGTAGATGAAAACTTAAGGCTTGGAAGAAAACTTGCATCGTAGTGCAATGTACATGTACATGTACCAGTGACAACAACAAAAAAGTCATGTACCTTAATTTTATTTTTTTCTTCAGAAATGCTACATGAAATTCTACATGAAAAGGAATAATTATATAGCTCAACATTACTTATGAACTTGTTGTCCTACCTTCAATCAAAGTCCTGTCTTTCTCCTTTTAGTTATGGAACACCCGGCACCACCCCGATGACGTCCTGCCTGCCTGTCAGAGGAGCCTAACCGACCTGGGACTAGACTATCTGGACCTGTACCTCATGCACTTCCCTGTGGCATGGACGGTAAGGTAGCATTTGATCTTGTCTAAGATAGTTGAATTATCTATGCTATACTTCATCTCTATGTAACGTTACAGTCAAAACTGATAAAAGCTAGTGAACAGGTGTGTCAACGGAATAATTGTCTGACACACCACCTATAAGTATATATATAACTGGTACAATCAAACCTGTATCAGCGGCGTCCTTTGCATGGCGGCCACCTGGCCACTGCGGTCACTTTTTTGTCGGTCCCTTGGATTTTTCCCACTGACCTATTAAAGAATTAAGCAATAGTCTATAGTGACAACCTGTCCAATGCGGCCATGGCCACATGATTTCTGGTCCCGTAGATACAGAAACACTAGGTATACTGCCTATTGTGACCATAGTATGTCTCCCTTTGCCAGGTTTAAAGTCATAATTTGCAAGGATTTTGAGTTTGCAAATAACTTACAACTCGTGATCAATTATACAGGTGGCCACCTTTCTATAGTGGCCACATTTCTCCAGTCACATGAGTGGCCGATATAGACAGGATTGACTGTACCATATAAGCTTTATGCCTAAAGAGACAGCGGTTGAATGTATATGGGTGTATGCATGCAGAGCCTTTGATAATATAAAAAAACATAGACTGTGGTTCTCATGAGTGTCTACAATCTACAGTCACACTTTCCTTGTTCACAGAGAGGGGATGTGTACTATCCTAAAGACGAGAATGGCCGAGCAATACTGGCTACTCCTGATGTTCACTTCATGGACACATGGAAGGTAAGAATGTTCTCTATAACATTTATAAACTAGGGGATCTTTAGACCACTTATTCTTGGCCTCAAGAATCTATCGGTCCTGAGTTCGATCCCCGCCATGCCCCCGACGTTGTGCCCTAGGGAAAGGCACTTTATACAACCTTCCTCACTTCACCCAGGTGTAAAAATGGGTACCCGACTATTTGGTCAGGGAGGCAAAAGACTATTTGTCTGTACCGTGTATGTGACACTTAATATAAGTTGCAGTGCCACCTTCAAGAGCTCTCTACCTCGCAACAATCATAGCCAAACCTAGAAGTTCCATTTCAGTACCATAACAAGCTGCTAGGGGGCCCCAAATCGTTTTCAGGTCTTGTCAAGACCTACTAAAGCTAAAGTTGCCATACATCACATTTATTGTGATGCATAGGCCTGGCACCCATATCCGTTTTTAAGCCCTGGGGTCACACATATACAAGTTAAGACCCATATATTGAATATCAATACAATCTATGACTATGACCCAACAAGTGAAATCCGTCCTTACTAAACTGCAGAACTGAACAAATTTTGATCAAAATGGGAAAGCTTATATAGACCATACGTGTTCCCTCTGATCCAAAGACTGTTATTTGGACATTTAGTACTGTAAATGCATTTAAGTTTGTGGGGATTTAATTTCGCTGTAGTGGGAAAAATGACTTTTCGCGGTGGTTTTAAGTTTGTAAAGGAAAAATGTTCACAGTAGTTTTAAGTTCGCGGTGAAGCAGCTACCGCAAAAATCGTGAACATTAATTAAACCACTGCAAAAGTTTCTGCATTTACAGTACTAAGTAGGCCTTTCTAAGAGTGGTTCTACTCTTGTGTTTAATCACTTTTACCAATAAACATTTTATCATGCTTTTTGTTTATTTCTACCCATGTTGAAGCGCCAACATGGGTGTTAAAAAATTTGATTAAATTGGATCATAATGACCCCCCAGTATGGGGATTAGCTTCATTAAATGCTTGTTGTTGGCATTCCTCATAATTAAATACAAGAAGTATAGGGTACATTTTGCGGTTTCTTCAAGAATTTTCTTGGCTATTCACAAAAATATCTACAAAACATATATTTGTTGCTGACTACATTGCTAATTACAAATGAAATAAAAGGTTTTATGTGTGTGAATTACTCACAATTCTTACATTAACTTAAATTTTGAGCTTTATAAGGAAATGGCATAAATTATGATAATGAGGCCCTTTACCAAAAGGATTGGGCAGGGCAGAATATAACATGTTCCTTCCATTTTGGAACCATTTAACCGGTCTTTTTCAACACACATTATATATAAAATGTCCTTGGTCAAAGCCAACTTGTTTAGATTAGGGCTGGGTATCGGTACAGCGTACCGGTACAAAACCGTTTTTTCTTATTGGACCGGTCCAGAAAAGCCAGACCTGAAAAGATAAGGTGGACCGGATGTTGGACCTATTAGAAAATTAACAAATTATCGTATCAGACATTCACACGTTTTGGCGCTTGCAGGTTGAAGAAAATAACAAGTTGAAGTAGAGTAGAGTTTATAGCCTGGTATCCAGCCGTAATATAGCTTCCGAGTCTCTTCT
>NW_023365701.1:33855-76048 GCF_000003815.2 Branchiostoma floridae
TTCATGTTTAATTCAACCCATGTATTGAAAGCGCCAATCATGGGTTTCCAAAAAATAATTTGAATTAGTAATTATAGGGAATGATGTACGGTTTGATGAAGTTAATGATAGCTAGCATCTTGAATGCATCCAATGTGCATCGCATATTCTCTTTGGTTTTTCAATACAACACAACCTGTAAAAATCTTAGAAATTACAAAACACAAGCAAAACGTCCTGACTGCAAGTGTTATGTGAAGGTTTCAGCACACAAACTACATTAGGTTTTCTTCAGAATTCTCAGCATTTATTATAATTTGTCTAGTCTTAAAAATGGCATAAATTATGTTAATAAGGTCTCTACAAAAAGCCTGTTAGAGGATAGACTGATGAAAAGAGAGTGTGTTTGCTTAAGCTAAGGGCACAACCCACCGTACATGCAATTTGTCCGTCCGTTTTTTTGGGAGGCCACGTCGGCCATGTATTTCTGAAAACGTTCAGGCTGTACAGGGCAGGCGCGTTGCCCGTACTGGCACGTGCGGGGGGCGAATCCGCAGCTGATGGCACACAAAGTTTTGCCTGCCTGCACGTACATTGTAAAGTTCTACGGCGTGTCTGTGTGCTCCAAAATCCGTCGGATTCCCTACGAGTTCGTACGGAGGCGGTACTTACCACTTACGGATCCCAAAAGATTGCCCACGTTTTGGTACGTAGACAGCACGTATTTGCACGTACGGCGGGTTGTGCCCTTAGCTTTAATAGGGTCTCATTGATGAGTTTCTTCTTCCCATAGACTTCTATGTCATAATTCGTGGTTTACATGGCCGCGTTCATAATGAAGCTAAGTGAAATTTTAGCAGATTTTTCATTCTATGTTGAGCACATTTATCCTATATCGTGGGAAAAAATTGCCAACGTCAACTATACGTAGGTTCTTTTTTTTATAGCAATTACAAACTACGATTAGTTAATCCCCACAAAAGGCACTTTTTCGCTGCTAGTGTACAACCGCACCACGCAGAACCCAGGACTGTGTACCTCCGACCTAGCGCGCGGCTGCAAAGCTTTACCTGCTAATTTCTTCAGTTACAAACAAGCTTTCACCAATCTAACTTTTGATATCAGTTCCGCTGGCTAAAAGGGAATTTCTCACCGCTAAAAACATGCGTCTATACAGCCGTTTAGTTTTTGGCTCGGATCTATTTTAGGGTACCCACTTGCGGAGTAATACATCAATGAGACCTTAACTGTACAACTTCCTTTGTGTGTAAATTCACCCATTTATTGAAAGCGCCAAAGGCCGCTGAATGGGTGTCCAAAAAATATGAAGAATAATGACCTCTGTTAGTCGTGTAAAAGTTGATCAAGCAAGCATCATGGTTGATGCCAAAATGCGTCACATATACTATATGGTCTTCCACTACAATACAGGTTGTTAAAACTGTAAGATTTACCCGAATCATTGGTGTAACTTCCTGCTTACAAGTGTAATGTAAAAAATAAAGCACATCAACTATGTTTAGGTTTTCAGAAATCTCAGCATTTACTTACAATTTCTCTGGTCTTAAAGATATCATAAATCATGCTAATAAGGTCTATACCAAAATCATCAGGGATTGATATTTGAGTTAGTGGATGTGGTTAGGCTTACTTTAGTATAGTACTGATGCATTCTTTTCAACAGCCTTGCTCTAGCCTGTATTAAAGGATAAGAATCCTCTTAGAAAGGATGAAACAAGACAATATATCTCTAATTAGTCATGCCTTCAAATACCAGAGTTACCAAGAACCTAGGGTTGATGTGTTCAAAAATTCGTATTTTCCCAGAATTATTGTAGAGTGGAATTTGTGATCACCAAGTACAGTAGGGGCATCTTCTCTGGGTAGTTTTAAAGAACGCTTGCAGATAGATGTGCAAAAGTTAGGTGTAACGAGTCGTTCTGCGTAATATAACCAGCTGCTGCCGCGCCGCGTGCCTGCGAAGCTGGTGTGTTATGCCGAAGGGCGGTTATACCAGCTATATAGATACAGATAATTCTAAATCTCAAAATGTTTCTCGGTAAGGCCAGTACGCATCATTAATGACAGGCTTGAATATTAGTTGCTACAGCATATCTATAGGAACGAAAAATTAGCTGTTGCAGAGAATATAGATTCAATTTGGTCTTTTTTGCCTCAGGCCAAATTACTGTAAATGCATTTAAGTTTGCGGGGATTTAATTTCGCGGTAGCGGGAAAAGGGACTTTTCGAGGTGGTTTTGATTACGCTGTAACACCATAGACTGCAGTCTAATACCATAAGAGAAAAATGTTCGCGGTGGATTTAAGTTCGCGGTGAAGTGGTCACAGTGAAAACTGCAAACATTAATCCACCACGAACATTTCTGCATTTACAGTATCCTGTGGAGCTAGATTGATCAAAAGACAACTTCCTTTGTGTTTAGATCCACCCATTGAAAGGCAGCCATTCAAGGCGCCAATGGGTGTCCAAAAATTAGAAGATTAGATGAACCAAAATCCGCCAGGATCGTGTAGAAAGTTGATCATGCAAGCATCATGGTTGATGCCAAAATGCATCGTATACACTTTATGGTCTTCCACTACAATACAGGCTGTTAAAACTGGAAGATTATACCAAACATTGGTGGAAATTCCTGCTTATAAGTATTATGTAAAAAATATTTAGCACATCAACTATGTTAGGTTTTCAGAATTGTCAGCAGTTACTTACATTGTGTCTAGTCTTAAAAAATAGGAAAGATTATGTTAATAAGGTCTGTACCACAATGATCGGGAGATTAAGCTTACTGAATGCATAATCTGCAGAACAGCCTTGCTCTAGCCTTAGCTGGGTCTGCATGGGGCCCGGTCCTGACAATGATTTAATTACGCTGAATTCAGAAGAACCCCCTACGTATTTTGCTTAATCAAGGAAGGCAATTATGCTAAATTTGGTCGCCTCGCTACGAATTACGTAGATAAGATGGTTTTCCCTACGAGGAAATAAAAATAGGCTGTCTATGTCTTACGGAAAAAAAGCAGGCAGACCCTTTAGCCTATATAAGAGGACAAAAAAGGCTCTTAGAAAATGATCAGAACAGGATGATACCGTAACAAGACAATATGTCTATAATTATTCTCAATCTCAACATGTTTCTTGATAGGGCCATGAGTGTGAGCTGACGGGGGCATTTTATGGGCGCAGTGGGTCAGCTAAATACCCATTATCTGTTGACTCTTTATAACATCCACGACAACAATTCCTTGGCAGGCGGCCTACCGCTAGACTCAGACAACTTCCTTTGTGTGTAAATCCACCCATGTATTGAAAGCGTCAATCATGGGCGTCCAAAAACAATTAGAATTAACGGATTAACTCCGGAAATGACGTAATAAAGCTGTCTAGGTCAGCATCGTTATTGATACCAAAATGTATCATATACTCTGTATGGTCTTGCACTACTATTAGGTTTTAAAAACCATAAGATTTACTTAACATTGGTGGAAATGCTAGCGTACAAGTGTTATTTGAAGGTTTAAGCAAATGAAAATATGTTAGGTTTTCAGAATTGTCAGTATCTACCTAAATCTTTGTCTGTTTTTGAAAATAGCATAAATTATGTTAATGAGGTCAGTAAGATTCGAGGGGAGGGAAATTTTCTTGTGGGTGGGGTTTGCCTTATTTACTGATGCATATTTCAATATATTCTTAATGTTATCCTAAGAAAATGATCAATGATATTCTCAGTCGACATACACACACGTCGATGTAGGTTAGACATCCAGGTAATAAGATTCGCCAAAAAGTTTATGTATACCTGCTTTTTAGACATAATGCATATTTTAGAAACTACACCTTACACTTCAACTTAAACAGCATATGTCAACTGATATGGATGACAGAACTGAACTGACCTGAACTGTTACCCCAAGGAGGCTGAATTATAAGCCCCTTGTTCAACCTCCTTGGTTACCCCTATCCTCCAAATCCTTATCGGGTCACCTCGAAAATACCCTGTCATTGTTCATATTGAACAGCTACTACTGTGTAAGTACTGAAGAAGAAAATGAAGAAATAAGAACACATCAGCAAAAACAAGTTATTTTTCCCTATCAGTTATTATGTTTAATTTTTTCATCTTTTTCAGGCCATGGAGAAGCTTGTGGATGCAGGACTGGTGAAGGCCATCGGTGTGTCCAACTTCAACATCTCACAGATGGAGGAGGTTCTGACCAATGGGAGGATCAAACCAGCTGTCAATCAAGTAAGCTGCTCCCAGAATTTTACCTTGTAAGGTCACTTCAATTTGATTTGAACAATCTGACCAATGGGAGGATCAAACCAGCTGTCAATCAAGTAAACTCCTCCCAGAATTTTATATTATAAGGTCACTTCAATTTGATTTGAACAATCTGACCAATGGGAGGATCAAACCAGCTGTCAATCAAGTAAGTGTAAGAATCCTCTCAGCCAATAGGAACTATAGATTTTTCTATCAATGTGATCAATAATATATAGCATCAATATAGCTTTTGAAAGTACAGTAGAAGCCGCTTGATTGCACGACCTACTGTAAATGCATTTAAGTTCGCGGGGATTTAATTTCGCGGTAGCGGGAAAATGTACATTTCGCGGTGGTTTTAATTTCGCGATTATCATAGCACCATGCACTGTAGTCTCTGTTATGGAAAAATATTCGCGGTGCTTTTAGATTCACGGTGAAGCGGCCGCCGCGAAAACCGCGAACATTAATCCGCCGCAAACATTTCTGCATTTACAGTATTTGCCAGTGAATTTTGTGCAATTATCTGGTTGGTGCAACAATGCGAAGTTATCCATCTGGACTGCACCAATTTGGGATTTGGGGGTTCCTCGCAGTTAACAGAAGTGTGCTTTCATCCGTTGTGCAATTAACTGGCTTCTACAGCTGTACTTGAGAATGTATCACACTTAATTGTTTAACTTAAACTTATGTTAACCCTGAAACACAAGGGGCACGTATAAAGCCTGGCTCCTATTATTCGAGCCTGTGCCGAACCAGTGCCGTCAGTTCACAAACCTAACACCGCAAACCACTTTCAGACCCTTTGGCGGCGCATACACCACACTGTTGCAACCCCCAGAGCCAAACAACCACCCACCCACACCCATGCAGTTAATTTTCTTTGATACACTAAATTAAAACAACAAAATTTAAAAGTCGCTTCGGCTAAGTGTTACTAAAGTTGCTAGGAAAGTAAACTTATGGAAAAAGTAACGTGATCTCGATCCAGTTTTATCTCACTGAAGAGCTAGTCTTCCACTGGTCGTGATAGAAAAGAGTTCATTATACTGGGAAAATTCCCCTAGCTCTTTTTAACAAGTACAATGAACAGTGAACCATGTCTTAAGAACTGCAACCCTTTCCAGTAGCATGCATGTTGGGTGAGCGACAAAGCCGGAATCGAACTCACGGCTTCTAGTTCCAGAGGCAGGGCCGCTAACCACTGGACTATGCACACTACTAACTGGGATGAATCATTGAATGGGAAGAGGTCACCTCATACCATGATGGTTTCCTGTCTCTGGCTTGTGTACTGCATTTAAGTTCGCAGGGATTTAATTTCGTGGTAGCTGGAATGGAGTGTTCACTTTGGCTGTGAGCTCCCTGTGCTGTGCCATACTGTAAATGCAGAAATGTTCGCGGTGGATTAATGTTCGCGGTTTTCGCGACGGCCGCTTCACCGCGAATTTAAAACCACCGCGAAAATTTTTCCATAACAGTAAGAGACTACAGTGCATGGTGCTACCGCGAAATTAAAACCACCGCGAAAAGTCCATTTTCCTGCAACCGCGAAATTAAATCCCCGCAGACTTAGATGCATTACAGTATACTGTAAGTCACATACTGTACTGCTGCCCCGCAAAGAAACGCAGTACTTGCTTCAGCAAAAGTTCGCTGTAATTAAATGTTTGCGCAGGAAGAACTGAAGTACAGAACTGGCCATGGTAGATCACCTTGCCACGTCAGGAAAAGCAAGCATTTTCACAAATATAAACAAGGACATTGTAAACAAGCTCTTTTTATTTATGCAAAATTACGCAGGGATTTAAGAGAAGAAACATTATTAATATTTTAATCTACTTGGTGCAAAATGCATCCAAGATCAGTGGAAAGGGGTGACTTTGTAATAACAGTATTGAGTTTCCCCATTTTAGATTTGGTGAATACATATTAAAGAATACTAGCAGCAATATTGTTTGGACGTGTTGCTTTCTAATGTTGTCACATTTCTCCCTCATGATCTCCAGGTGGAGTCTCACCCCTACCTGGTGTGCAGCAAGCTTCTGAAGTGTGCTGCAGACAACAATGTCGTCATCACAGCATTCAGCCCGCTTGGCAGACCTGGGTACTGTACATGTATAAGCCTTACATTTTACTTTGATCAAATAGTAATTGCAAGACAAGGATTTTGATGCTGTGAGTCGGGCAGCGTGTAACATTACCATTGAATAGGATAAACTTTAAGGTAGCAATACACTGAATCCAAGTCTGAGGTGTGAATGATCAAGTCTAAACGTCAAAGTACTTGGAATTTTATGTCCTCTCTTTTCCAGGGAGGAGAGTCTACATGGTGTCAGTCCCCTCAAGGATCCTAAAGTGATTTCAATCGCAGAAAAGCACAAGAAAACTCCAGCACAGGTAAAACTTGAGTTCTTTAGTTCGGGTAATAAATTATATTTTTCAAGTTTTTACTGTAACCACTGGTCTGGTGGATCAATGTCTGATGAAATATGAAAAATCATGACTTTTTGGTCAATCTGCTGTAAAAAATTTTTAATGCCAACTTCAATAACAGTTGTATAATGTAGGACTAAAGTGCTGTTATATTACTGATGCAAGCAAACAATTGATTGATTGCTGATAGTACTGTACAATAAGGTTACTTATATCAAAATTGCGTTGAATTAAGACATGGTTGGGGTTTGAACTGTGCCTAGTGTGTCATAACAAATACATTGAAATGGTACATTTTACTGCTTCGAATGTTTATTGAGTAGCATTCAGCACTTTTTAGAAAGACTATGGAAGTTGTAGAAATGTCCTTGGACCACCCTTAAACCAAGTACTCTCGTCATATATACCTGTTAAAAGACTTACAATGGTCCATGCTGCTTTCTCTGCTTAGCACTCAGCGACTAACCAGGTGTTCCATCTCCCACAGGTGTGCCTCAGGTGGCAGGTACAGAGGGGCGTGGTCGTCGTCCCAAAGAGCACCACACCTGCCAGGATCCTGGAGAACTCTCAGGTACATGTAAGAAAGTGGGGTGGGGTTGTCACAATTTTTATTTCTGGACATAACTCCAAAGCTCCTGAATCGCTTCTGAATGTAGGAGCAAATTATACATGTATTTTGGGAAAATCACTTCTCTGAAAGTGCAGAAAAATTAGCAGTCACTGTCTTACCAAAAATAAATAAAGAGAGGGAAATGCAATGTGAATCATTCAATAAATCTGTGGCAGACATACACACACAGACTAGACAGACACACACAGACACAAACACAAGTTAACTCTCAGGTACATGTAAGAAAGTGTGAAGTAACATATCTCTGGATTCAAACATAACTCCAAAGCTCCTGAATTACTTTTAAATGCTCTGAGAAAATCCATTGTAGGAAAATGTTCATATGCCATCACTAAAGTGCAGAAAAGTTTGTGGGCACTGTCTTACCGAAAATGAAGAGAGGGAAATGCAATGTAGGCACACATAAATCCGTGGCAGACACAGACAGACAGAAACACACATAGTCTAGACAGACAGACAGACACACACACACACACACACACAACAGTATCTCCATTTGTCATGTTCATGTTACAGGCAGACAACCATGTGCCAGACAACGACCATTCTCACATTTGCCAAAAAATAAAGAAACAGCCATTACTCCAAGTACCAGAGTTACCAACCTAGGATTGATGTATTAAAATATTCGTATTTTCCTAGAACTAATGATCATTGTAGAGTGGAATTTGTTATCAACAAGCACAGTAGGGGCATCTTCTCTGGATAGTTTCAAAGAACACTTGCAGATAGATGTGCAAAAGTTAGGTGTGATGGGTCCGTCAGACTGAGTGTAATATAACCAGCTGCTGCCGTGCCGCGTGCCTGCGAAGCTCGGGTGTGTTACATCAAATGGCGGTCATACCAGATACAGAGAACAAATGCTTACTATACAATAAACTCATACCCATGCATTCCACAGAATTCTGGCCTTTTGTCTGCCTAACACAACAACAAATACAAATTTGGTCCAAAAGGCTATTTCAGCAGGAAGCAAGTTATTGGGAACAAATCTGTAACAGTTACTGTTTATATACAATGAAAGTTTTGATCTATGTTTTGTAAGATATATAAGTAAATAGCCTATAACATTGTGAAAGAACCACAAAATATAAACAAAAATTTTGCATTTAAACATGGAATATAATACAGATTTCCCCATTTAATGTCACTGTAACTATTGCTGTTTTCCAGATCTTTGACTTTGAGCTGAGCACAGAAGACATGGAAACGATCTCAGGACTGAACAAAGATGCCAGGATTGTCAAGTTTGGGATGTAAGTTATAAGTTCATTTCATTTTGAATGTTTAAGTCGGTAGTCCCAATGGAGCTTCAGCCATTAGTCTTATCAGGCCTCTAATCTCTAAGACCTGTTCTTCCAACACACTCAGGATGATTTTTTTTCCTGTCTCAACAAGCAAATTTCTGTCCTCTAAAAAGTTTAGATTTTCCAAATCTTAGCAACATTGGCGAGCCAAACAATGAATGACATAACAACTTTACAAACTAAATGACAACTTTCAATGCATAATTTTTTACTTGCAGCAAGGAAATATTTCAATGCATCATTACTTGAAGCAATTAGATCCTTTTATTCTGAACAAAGCATCTTTACTTGTAGCAGTAACTGTTAAATCCTTTTATTCTGAAAAAAACAACACAGCAGGCCAATGAAAAATTCAATGGAAAATTTGCTCGTTGAAACGGGTATCTTTTGAAAATGTCTCTTTCAACATGGGCTCACAAACAATGAGTGACAATTTAACTTAAACGTAACTTTAAGCGTAACCAAAAAAATCCACTGGCCTGAACCAACTTTACAAGTCATAAATATCTACTGGCATGAACCAGCTTAACAATCTATTATGACAACTTTCAATTCATATTTTTCTTGTAGCAAGGAAATCCTGTCCTCCAAAAAAATCATCACATCAAACTTTTGAAAATATCAACCCAAACATGGGCTCTCAAACAATGAGCCAAAACATAGATTATCTTTCAATGCATCCTTCCTTATGTGGTAAAAAGAAAACACTCAAAAGCACTTTACAAGTAGCTAAAAGTCTGTTTTCTTCTGTCATTTCAGGTGTGATGACCATCCACAGTGGCCTTTCAATGGAGAATTCTGAGATTATTACTAGACGTATATTATATGAATGGAAGGACTTTATTGCATTTATAACAGTTACAATAATTTGGTCAAGCACATTTCAGTAAAGGAGGATCAGTCTTTAGAACTCGTGCTGATTTGGGCAAGAAAATGTTTCATTTGTTGTCTGTAATTTCAATAAAAATTGATGGAATAAGAGAATTAAATCAAATGAGAAAGGCTCAGCCTGAATCTTTGTGTACATTTCAGTGCCTCTAAAGTTAAATTAGTCAATCAGGAGAAACTGAAATCCTTCTAAAAAGTATGAAAATTATGAAAACATGTAATGAAAATGTACAAATCTCTGTGAACCAGTACAATGGTTAAGTGGATAGCTAGAGTGCCTCTGGTCTGTAGGTCGAGGAGTTCAATCCCCAGTCGAGAAAAATGGTACATGCTGCTTTTTCTACTTAGCACTCAGCATTTAGGAAGATTATGGGAGTTGAACAAGCAGACCACTGTCAGTTGACTAGTCCAAAAAAAGTTGTGTGGCCCATCACCTTACAGAAACAGAGTTGGACGCTATAGATATACCTGATGCACAGTTTGGTGTGGGAAGGACTTAAACTGAAAACTAAAGTCAGTAAAAAGACCATTCATATATTCTACCAATGTCATCACATATAATACAGTACACACATTTCGCAGCCACATGCAATATTGCACAACATTACTAGCAAATGAAAGTCTACCAATTTCAATCCCGAGCCGAGAAAACTAGTGCATGCTGCTTTCTCAGAATTTGGGCATGCAGACTATGGGAGTTGAAGTCACACAGACCACAATTAGTGGACTGGCCCCTTGTTGCAGTGATGGCACAAAAGTTTTGTGAGCCAGGGCTACAGAAACGATGATGGGCAATGGCTCATGCACAAAATTTGATGTGGGAAGGACCAAAGAAAAAACTACAGTCAAACCTGTATTAGGGACCACCTCTACAGAGGGGCCACCTGTCCATAGTGGCCACTTTTTGTCGGTCCCTTGGGTATTTTATCTACAAGTTGCCACCATTATACAGAGGCCACCTGTCTATAGTGGCCACATTTGTCCGGTCCTTTGAGTGGCCACTGTAGACAGGTTTGACTGTATGTCTAAATGAGGTATTCAGAAGCGGCCAAAACTATGCCATTACAGTTATTTACAAAACATCAGATTTTTTCTACAAATTTCATCATACAGTACACACATTCTGAAACCACATACAGAAGCCACATACAATTTGCCAGTCTTTTGAAAATTTGAGGCTTTTGAAAGTCCAAATTCACTAAAGGTTGCTGCAGGCAACAACCAGCTGCAGCAGTAACATTAACATTAGGTAAGAGAAGGAGGGACAAAAACATGAGCTGTGATGCACGTCTAGTTGATCTGCTGAAAGTCAGACACTCACTTCTTTCTATTTGAAATACAAGCTTTAAGGAAATCCAGAAGTCGTAAATTTTTTTACACACTCAAATTTAGCCCAAACAGTTATTATTATAATTATAATGGAAATTTGGAAGGTTCGAGACAAGAAGGAAATTTATAAGTGAACATGGGCTCCGGAACAAAATCAAAGGGCTAGAAAAACATTATCGAATTCCCTGGTTCAGATGAAACGTCTGAAACTATGGAAAACAAATTTTCACACAGGATGCCTTTTGGATTGTGTACTGGTACTGGGTGCCGGTTACAGTAAACATGTTAACAAATCAGCTAGAAGGCCCCACCCTCCCCCATTAAAATGTACTGGGCTAGGCTTACATTTTAATTTTCAAAAGGAAAAACTAGTTCAAAAAGTTCCTATTTTCAGACCAAGGATTAAATGATAGTTTACGTTTTTGTGGGGTCTTAGACTGTATATTTTTAGGAGTCTTAGCTCAGGGGAGTTAACAAATTCAAAATGTTTATTTTGGGCTCAAGAAATGACCAGTTTTATAATTATACCAATTTATTAATATTACATGGACTTGAAAGATGAAAAATTAGGTACTGGGCCAGGCTAAATTTTTTTCAAAAGGAGTTACAACTACTTCCAAAAGTTCCTTTTCAAAAGGATAACAACAGTACTGGTTCTAAAAGTTTTCAGACCAAAGAAGATTAAATTAAAGTCATTTTCTAGGATTGTCGAATGGAAGGGGTAGCCAAGAAGAATACTTAGCTCAGGGGGAATTTACAAATTTTTTTTTTCAAAATGTTTATTTGGGGATCGCAAAATACAAATTTAGAAATATTAGATAGACTTATAAGATAAGAAGTCTGGTACTAGGCCTGGCTTAAATGTTCATTTACAAAAGGAAAACAACTGGTTTGAAAATGATTTTTTTCCTATTTTCCGAGTTTTTTTGAAATTCAAATCATACATGATTGTCATCGTTTGCTCTGAACTTCAAGGTGAAACCCACGTTTCGCAAGAGAGGGAGAAAAAAAAATTCTTGGACAATTGAACTGCGACCTGATGTGTGCTGGTCAACAGTTCCTTGTTGCAAGTCAGTTACTCAATTCCTTCTAGTTCAAATTAAAGATGAAGGAAATCCTCATCAAATTCAGATGTTATTGAATTTGGAAGGTTCGATACAATTTCTGAAGGTAATCTTTTTCTACAAATTTCATCACATATAGTTTACATATTCTGAAGCCATGTGCAATTTTCAGACTCAGAAACACAGTTCACATAGTTACACAGGATGCACTTGAGACCAGTTACAATAAACATGTTAGCAAATCAGCTAGAAGGCCCCCCTCCCCCATCAAAATGTACTGGACTAGGCTTACATTTTAATTTTCAAAAGGAAAAAAATGGTTCAAAAATTTCCTTTTTTTCGGAACAAAGATTAATAAATTGAGTTTACGTTTTTGTGGGATCTTAGACTGTAAGGAGTCTTAGCTCTGGGGAGTTAACAAATTCAAAATGTTTATTTTGGGCTCAAGAAATGACCAATTTCATAATTATACCAATTTATCAAATATTATATGAACTTGAAAAATTAAAAAGTAGGTACTGGGCCAGGCTAAATTTTTTTCAAAAGGAAAACAACTGCTTCCAAAAGTTCATTTTCAAAAGGATAACAACGTTAACACTAATAACAGTACTGGACAGGTTCGAAAAGTTAAATATTATATTACACATATCAATTTGAAAGTCTTCATTTTGTTTTAGAGAAACCAAATGCCAAATATTATATTACACATATCAATTTGAAAGTTTTAATTTTGTTTTAGAGAAACCAAATACCAAATGTTATCAATTTGAAAGTCTTCATTTTGTTTTAGAGAAAACAAATGCCAAATATTATTTTACACATATCAATTTGAAAGTTTTAATTTTGTTTTAGAGAAACCAAATGCCAAATATTATATTACACATATCAATTTGAAAGTTTTAATTTTGTTTTAGAGAAACCAAATGCCAAATATTATATTACACATATCAATTTGAAAGTCTTCATTTTGTTTTAGAGAAACCAAATGCCAAATATTTTATTACACATATCAATTTGAAAGTCTTAATTTTGTTTTAGAGAAACCAAATGCCAAATATTATATTACACATATCAATTTGAAAGTCTTCATTTTGTTTTAGAGAAACCAAATGCCAAATATTATATTACACATATCAATTTGAAAGTCTTCATTTTGTTTTAGAGAAACCAAATGCCAAATATTATATTACACATATCAATTTGAAAGTCTTAATTTTGTTTTAGAGAAACCAAATGCCAAATATTATATTACACATCAATTTGAAAGTTTTAATTTTGTTTTAGAGAAACCAAAGTCTTAATTTTGTTTTAGAGAAACCAAATGCCAAATATTATATTACACATATCAATTTGAAAGTTTTAATTTTGTTTTAGAGAAACCAAATACCAAATATTAACATCAATTTGAAAGTCTTCATTTTTTTTTTAGAAAAAACACAAACCAAATATCAAATATCAATTGAAAGTCTTCATTTTTTTAGAAATACCAAATATTATCAATTTGAAAGTCTTCATTTTGTTTTAGAGAAACCAAATGCCAAATATTTTATTACACATATCAATTTGAAAGTCTTAATTTTATTTTAGAGAAACCAAATGCCAAATATTATATTACACATATCAATTTGAAAGTCATAATTTTGTTTTAGAGAAACCAAATGCCAAATATTATATTACACATATCAATTTGAAAGTCTTTCATTTGTTTTAGAGAAACCAAATGCCAAATATTATATTACACATATCAATTTGAAAGTCTTCATTTTGTTTTAGAGAAACCAAATGCCAAATATTATATTACACATATCAATTTGAAAGTCTTCAT
Source organism: Branchiostoma floridae (assembly GCF_000003815.2). NCBI lineage: Eukaryota > Metazoa > Chordata > Leptocardii > Amphioxiformes > Branchiostomatidae > Branchiostoma > Branchiostoma floridae. The sequence continues at coordinate 47,598 of NW_023365701.1, forward strand.
TTTGTTTTAGAGAAACCAAATGCCAAATATTATATTACACATATCAATTTGAAAGTCTTCATTTTGTTTTAGAGAAACCAAATGCCAAATATTATATTACACATATCAATTTGAAAGTCTTCATTTTGTTTTAGAGAAACCAAATGCCAAATATTATATTACACATATCAATTTGAAAGTCTTCATTTTGTTTTAGAGAAACCAAATGCCAAATATTATATTACACATATCAATTTGAAAGTCTTAATTTTGTTTTAGAGAAACCAAATGCCAAATATTATATTACACATCAATTTGAAAGTTTTAATTTTGTTTTAGAGAAACCAAAGTCTTAATTTTGTTTTAGAGAAAACAAATGCCAAATATTATATTACACATATCAATTTGAAAGTTTTAATTTTGTTTTATAGAAACCAAATGCCAAATATTATATTACACAATCATATCAATTTGAAAGTTTTAATTTTGTTTTATAGAAACCAAATGCCAAATATCATATTACACATATCAATTTGAAAGTTTTAATTTTGTTTTAGAGAAACCAAATACCAAATATTAACATCAATTTGAAAGTCTTCATTTTTTTTTTAGAAAAAACACAAACCAAATATCAAATATCAATTGAAAGTCTTCATTTTTTTAGAAATACCAAATATTATCAATTTGAAAGTCTTCATTTTGTTTTAGAAAAACCAAAAACCAAAAACCAAATACTAAAAAAAAAAAAAAAAGAATTGGGCATAATCGTAGTCGTTTTTACATGCAATAGTCTGGTAAGGGTCTCAATCAATACATACGCCAGAGGGAAACTTTTTGTCAGCAGGGTTTACAGAGGGGGGGATCATCCGTGCGCGGTCCGTTCCGATCCAAGTCGTCGCCGTAAGAGCAGCTGGCCCACGTGCTGGACGGTGGACCACCTCGGAACACCACCAGTCGGAAGGCTCCAGGAAGTCCGGGAACACGTGCAGGCCTTTGATCTGACGTCCGGGCAGGGTCCGACGGAGAAGGCAGGGCGGTGAAGGTCGTCGTGAACCCTTGTGCAATGACCTTCAACTGGAGCTCCGCACCAAGCAGCGACCCCGGAACCCACTCCGAGGTCAGACTAAGGTCAGACGCGTGTTCGAGGATAGGACTGTTGGCGTTTCAGGGGAGGCAAGGAGCGTTAAGACAGACATATTTGGGCGGAGACCTTGCAGTGCATTCATCGCATTCGCACACACATTCGCACACTCATTCGCACACACATTCGCACACTCATCCGCACACACATTCGCACACACATCCGCACACACATTTGCGCACACATTCACGTATTCAAAGAACAGATGGAAGAAAATAAATTCAAAATAAAAAACAAAAAAAGAGGTAAGACAGATGGAATGGGTTAACCTAAACACACCCAAAGGATCTCCATACCTGCACTACAAGGTCGCAGCCGCCCAAATGAGCATATTAAAAGAGGGAATAAGTTAAGAGGATAAAAATTTAAAAACAACAAATTTACATATTTACAGTATTTACATATATACAGTATTTACAATATTTACAGTATTTACAGTATTTACAATATTTACACTATACAATATTCAAAAAAATAAAAGGTTAAAAATTTGAAAATAATAAAAATTTAGGTATTTGGAAATTCAACACTTACAGTCTCCTGTCGGCAGCTCCTGGCAAGCAAACAGTAACAACAATTCCAACACAAAATGTACATTGAATATTTGACTGTCCATCTTTCACAATAAAATTTCAACGTCCAAAATGTCACATACACTGTTAATCGTTCAGCTTTCCTTTGCAGAGACATGTGGTATAGGAGGTACATTTTCACACACACCCTCAAGGGAACACACCCCCTAAAGGGATACCCCCTCTTATGAGACATGTATAGTCCCAGTTTGCGAGGGGCAAAGGTCATTTGCTGTGTGCGGGCCTCTTTAACGTATGGCCTCCCTTTGGTTTGCGGTATACATAGGAGCAATTCTGATGGTCTGAATCACTACTTGGATGCTTGAAAAGTAGGAGTTCAGGGGGAACTGGAGTTTAGGATGCGCACAGTTTCTAACCAACAAATCCTGAGGATGGGCTTAAAGTTATTAGGGCACAAAGCCGCACAACCCACCGTACGTGCAAATACGTGCTGTCAATCTTTGGCCAAGTTTGGGGATCCGTAAGTGGTAAGTACAACCTCCGTACAAACTCGTAGGGAATCCGACGGATTTTGGAGCACGCAGACACGCCATAGAACTTTACGTGCAGGCACAACTTTGTGTGCACCCTGCGAGTGACGTGTGTTGACTTACACCCTCCCTGCTCTTGCAGTCATTCCCCACCTTTATAGAAATACGTGGCGGACGTGGCCTCCAAAAAAAACGTACGGACAAGTCGCACGTACGGCGGGTTGTGCCCTTAGCTTAAGCGGGTGCTGTTTCAGAATTTCACCCGACATATTGGATGGAAAGTTCAGGAGACAGGTTCAGCGGTCAGAAAGTCATTTTAGATTTGTCTCGGGACAAGCTTGTAGCAGGCAGTTTCAGAATTCCACCAATGAATTCAAGATGATGAAATAGTCGGATGGGCTTTAGCAGGTATATTAGATAAAGAGCTTTTAGTCTCAAATTGCGACCAATTTTGAACTTATCATTAAATCAAGGGGCGAGGTTTTTAGTCTCAAAATTCAACCAATTTGGAGCTTAATAATGATTAAATCAAGGGTCGAGGTTTTTAGTCTCAAAAGTCAACCAATTTGGAGCTTAACAATCGATAAATCAAGGGTCGAGGTTTTTAGTCTCAAAATTCAACAAATTTGGAACTGATTTATTTATTAGATCAAGGGACGGGGCTTTTAGTCTCAAAATTCAACCAATTTGGAACTTAATAATAATTAAATCAAGGGTCGAGGTTTTTAGTCTCAAAAGTCAACCAATTTGGAACTTAATAATCATTAAATCAAGGGTCGAGGTTTTTAGTCTCAAAATTCAACCAATTTGGAGCTTAATAATCATTAAATCAAGGGGCAAGGTTTTTAGTCTCAAAATTCAACAAATTTGGAGCTTTTAATAATAATCATTAAATCAAGGGGCAAGGTTTTTAGTCTCAAAATTCAACAAATCTAGAACTTTGTTAGATCAAGGGACGGGGCTTTTAGTCTCAAAATTCAACCAATGTGGAACTATATTATTAGATGAAGGGCTTTTAGTCTCAAAATTCAACCAATTTGGAACTTTATTAGATCAAGGGACGGGGCTTTTACTCTCAAAATTCAACCAATTTGGAGCTTAATAATCATTAAATCAAGGGTCGAGGTTTTTAGTCTCAAAATTCAACAAATTTGGAACAAGGGACGGGGCTTTTAGTCTCAAAATTCAAGAAATTTGGAACTTAGATCAAGGGATGGGGTTTTGAAGGGACGGGGCTTATAGCAAGTAGTTTAAAAATTTGACCAATTTAGAACTTATCAAAGAGAGAAAGGGACGAGTCATTTTTCCAAGTCTTACAGTCAATCATAGCACAGATTTAAAACGCCAGTGGGAGTCGAATACTACATTAAACAGATTACTTTGTGAGAACTTGTGAATGGACCATGCTCAATTCAAAACAATGGTCCATTTCACTACAAACTTAATCAGGTTCAGGTCTGGACCTGGACCTGATCCTCTGGACTTGAACCGGACCTGCATTTTCTGTACCGGTACCCAGCCCTAGTTGTTATTAGTTATACCAAGTAGTGATTCAGACCATCATTTTTTTGTCTCTTTGGTTCGCAGCTGTATGGCGCATGGTTTATATTATGCAAACTCGTTTGCTGTGACTTTTGCATTGTACTTATGCAAATGAGTTGACTGTTGCTGACCTCAGAGTGCGAAAGGCAAACTCGCAACTTGCTGTGCACCTCTGGTACATGTACAGTGCGGGGATCGTGTTTTACATCATTGTGCTTCGTGGCCACGCAAGTCACCCCGCGTGATTAGGCGAATGCCCTGTGGTGTTTTGGGTGTTGTCTTGCGTGGCACATGCTGACGACAATCGTGCGTGACAACACGCAAGGTCTAAAAATGTGGTACAAGACCTTCCAGTTCAGCCCTTCCTGAACTTTGCCGAGAAAGCGTGCGTCTTGCGTCAGTAGGAAACCGCTTTAGATACTACATTTTATACAACGATTGTGCAGCGCAAAAAGATAAAATTTAATAATGCAACAAAGTAACGGCATGTATGTGGCGGCATCCAGTCATTTCATTTCAAGTTCATTTTAATTTCTGTTTCTTTTCAATTATGCCATTTCATTTTCTCACTCCAGTAAGAGGATGGTTTGGGACCACTTTGTTCACACAGTGCAGCAACTGTAACTGCAGTGTGAAGTAGAACCAGTCAGTATAGGATTATAGTGACTTTGTTCATCAAGTGATTTGCCTTTTGCCATCCCTGGGAAAATATTCCCTGAGGTTTCAGATGCAAGTCATGGTAATTTCCATCTGACCTTTGGCCAGTTCTCTTAGGATGCTTAAAATTCACCACATTGGCTTCCCTTGCACAGTATTCTGCTGCTTTCTGTAAGTGTTGATTGATCTGATCAAGAGGCATTTTCTAAGCTTGCACATTCAATCAGTTTTGTTCTGAAGTACAATGTAACTTAAAGTTAATTTTCTGTTAAGCCTGAAGACGTGACTTTGGGGCATCTTGACATTGGACATAATCATCATCATCATCACCATCATCACAGAAATCATCATCATCATCATCACTGATTCTTTACAATTAAAGTAGGATTTCCAAACAAAAGAACTTGACCTGTCGAGTCAGCTTACAGATGTACCGTGTGGCCAAGACCGTCATTCTTTATAGGACAGTTTAATCAATGCTTCAGATTGCTCAAAAATCACAATTGAAAAAAAGAGCTGTAGGATACTCTTAATATTTCTCTGCCAAGACGGTTCTGTAGGAATGCCTGTTTTAGTTGCGTCACTGACAGACCTTCAGGGGTGGAATTGTGACGAGCTGTCTGGCTGGTCTAGGGGTCAGGCCACTTGCCCGTGTGGCTGCGGGCCAAGGAGGTTCAAAACCCCCTTGGCCTGGCCTGACTTCCGCTGAAGCCGCCACAATCCCACCCCCAAAGGTCTGTCAGTGACTACGAAAGCAGACATTCCAAGACTTGTTTGGATTAGGATGTTTAGATTCATGATTATTTGATAGGTGGTACGACTTTGTGAGAACGCATGTCTACCTAGTCACTGACAGCCCTTCGGGGGTGGCATTGTGACTGCAGTCTGGCTGGTCCCAGGGTCGGACCCGGGCACAAGGTCTTACTAAGGTGGTCGGTAAAAAGACCACCTTAGTTGGACCCCATCCAGCCAGACTGCCACATTCCACCCCCAAGAGACTGTCGGTGACTAGGTAGACATGCATTCTCACCAAGCCGTACCACCTAATTGATCTATTCTGTTCTTTTATGTATGATAGTCTGGACCTTACCAATCTGGACCTTACCATTAACTAGATCTTATTAAAGGAATTATTCCTACATTTCAAACGGCAGCAAATCTATCCATTACAATTTTTTCTATTCATTGTAGTTGTAATAGAAACAAAACACGTAGAAATATCCTTGTGATAAAAAGTTATGAGATTAAGAGCTGTCCTTGGCTTTCAGAATGTATATTCATCTTAAATTCACAGACTGAAGACGATTTCAAACTGCAAGAAAGTGGACACTGTAGAAGGCTTTTAAGATTGACTTACAGAAGAGTGTAGTACCTAGTCTAGTAACATGAAGTGAAGATTTAATTTTCTATAAGGCATATTTCAGGCCATTTCTACTCTTTTACCTGGGATCCAGACTTTTGTGCTTTTTGTACTACATGTATATACTAAGTACTTTGTAACGACATGATCAGACTTAGTACTTCCACTGCTTTTTTGCAGAAGTTTCATCATCAGTATCGTTGTTGTTTAAACAAGACAGTCCTTCCGTCTGGTAACATTGCACCCTCTGGACTAAGAACTTCAAGCTGGACTAAACTTCAAGCACGGACTCTGGACACTGCAGAGCGATTAGCACATTTTAGATGAATTTGATAGAAAACCTACTACTAGACATAAGTACTCTTCCATGAAAATTAATGATAAAACAGCCTGCAGTTTCATTCTTTTAAGTTAGTGCATAAATCATTGCACCCTCTAGATATGGACACTAGAACACTTATAGGACACTGGCAGGAGAACAATTGGTACGTTTACAAATCACTAGTAACCATTTTACAGAGAATTTAGCTCTCTGAGTATAGAAACTTAATTGTTGAAGTTGCATCATCATTCTTGTCGTTTAGAGAAGAAAGTTCTTTTGTCTGGCAATATATTGCATTCTCTGCACTTAAAGAAATTAAACTTCAAGCAAGAACATTGGGCACTGTAGGGCATGGAAGCATTTCTAATTGATATAGACCCTAACAGAAAACCTACTTCTAAGTAGTACAGCCTGCAATTTCAGGCCCTTTCATACAATTTCAGTCTTCTAGTCTACCAGTAATCATTGTATTCTCTATTATATAGATATATCTGGACTAAGAACTTAAAAAGAACTCAGTCTGGACACTGTAGAATAATTGATGCATTTCGAAGGACAGAAAACCTAACTTTCAGTCAAGCTACATGAAGCGCATTTTCACGCAAATTCTAACTCATTGGACTGAGAGTATTGTGTTCTTTGTGCTATGTTGTCCCATGACAATGTCAGATTAGAACTTCCACAAAAGCGAGATGCTTTTTCGTTGAAGTTTCAACATCATCATCCTCATTGTCGTCATTTGAACAGCAAAGTTTGACATATAGAACAGGCCATTTCAATGCACATCAAGCCTGAGAAAGGGGGAAGAAATCTCTGGATTGTCCATACATGGAAGTTGGGAAATTTTCCTTTATATCTCAGTAGTCTTATATTCTAACAGTGTATCTAAGAGTAGGCTGAAAGCATCCTTGACATGAATATTAAGCACTCAGATAATATAACAGCTAACCAGGGACATCAAAAAGTTTGCAGTTGATGATATCTCAAGTATGAGAAAAAAGGCTCTTTCTTTTAATTATGATTTGTGCTGTGTCCATTGTGATTGAAAAGCTAACAGCTCTTTGAAGAAATTGAGGCTAAAAACTGGTATTAAATAGCCTGATTAAATCTCACTTATAGCAGCCCTGGACAGCAGAGTTTGTGTTACACAGACGAGGTGTTAAACTGCTACTTATAGACTGTAAGGAGCACCACTTTAGGCTATAGGGTGGGTCTCACAAAATGCTAAATGTAATTGACCCTCCTAAAACACTCTCAAGTTCAATCTGCAATGGTGACACAAGTGCTTTAGCCCAGTTCACCTCACACAGCCACACTTATAAAGACACAGGCACACACACACACAACTTTGCTTGAAGACCAACCATAATTTTTAGTGTGTCCTCATTTTCAACACAAAAATTAGTACATTTTGTACCATTTTTCAAACCTAAAACTGCACTAACGGACAAGTCAGCAGAACTATCCCGGTCTCCCAAGACCTCGCAAGGGGGTAGGCCACCTCAAAACTGACTTCATGTTTTGTGGTGTTGCACACCTACCGCCCCGACGCCGCCGAAGTTAGCCTTTCCAGGGTCCTGGATACCTTAGCCCTACCACGATAGACATGAACTGCCGACTGCTAACTAGCTATGAGGACACACTTCCTAAATTTGGGATGATTGCAAAGTGGAAGAAGTTGCGTTCAGTCCACACGACATTCTTAAAAGGCCCCTGGACACAATTTAACTGGTCAGCTTGCGCCGCAAAAGTCCAACACCCTTTTTACGACGTATTCCAGGCTTCCGTGTGCACATTGAAGTTAGTTCTCAACCCGAAGCTTTTACTGTGAGATACACGATAACTTTTGTGTAAGTGTAAGTGTACTTGACAATTTTTTTAAATTTTTTATTTTGGTAACCATAAGATGACCAGTTTGGATGACAATTTCTGCGAGTACACAGATAAGATTCTTGGGAGACAACTTTTTCAAGGTCATTAAATTTTTTGTTCTCCTGGACTTAAGTGCAGGATATCTATGGTCTTCTATTTTGCGAAGACCAGGTCTTCTGTTTTGCGAAGACCATTTATTTATCAAAATAGTCTATAGTACAATCATACTCTCCCAATCTGTGTAGAGTTTGGTAGGTCATCCAGATTGGTCAGATACTCATTGGGACATTTTTTTAGGCCCATTCCCGCCTTGATAAGGTTTCAGGGGGCCTATTCTTTTTTTTAGGGGGCCCATTCCCGCCTTGATAAGGTTTCAGGGGGCCTATTCCCTGTTACCACATCCCACGGTTTGGCAATGACATCACTTGACTGGAGGTTTCTCTTGGTGCCTTAAGTTTGTAATCCTCCAGAATCAGTTGTTTGGAATCATCTCCAAAACCAGCTGTCTGTCCCCTAGCCAGAATGTCTGAATCACAAGGCGATGGAGTACAGAATTTTTTTTTTCAGATGAAGCTGGATGGTTCCTGATGCGTGATGACATTGGAGATGGTAGTACGGCACAATCAGCAGCAGATATACACGCCTCATCGTTTTTTTTTTCAGATGAAGCTAGATGGTCTCTGATGTAAGATGACATTGGAGATGGTTCGTACCGCACAATCAGCAGCAGATATACACGCCTCATCGTTTTTTGTTTTTTTCAGATGAAGCTGGATGGTCTCTGATGTAAGATGACATTGGAGATGGTAGTACGGAACAATCAGCAGCAGATACACACGCCCGGCCAGAAAGTCTGAATCACAAGGCGTTACTTCGATGGTCTTTGATGCGCGATGACATTGGAGATGGTAGTACGGCACAATCAGCAGCAGATATACACGCCTCATCGTTGTTGTTTTTTTTTTTTCAGATGAAGCTGGATGGTCTCTGATGTAAGATGACATAGGAGATGGTAGTACGGCACAATCAGCAGCAGATATACACGCCTCATCGTTGTTTTTTTTTTTTCAGATGAAGCTGGATGGTCTCTGATGTAAGATGACATTAGAGATGGTTTGTACGGCACAATCAGCAGCAGATATACACGCCTCATCGTTGTTGTTTTTTTTCAGATGAAGCTGGATGGTCTCTGATGTAAGATGACATTAGAGATGGTTCGTACGGCACAATCAGCAGCAGATATACACGCCTCATCGTTTTGTTTTTTTTCAGATGAAGCTGGATGGTCTCTGATGTAAGATGACATTGAAGATAGTTCGTAACGCACAATCAACAGCAGATATACACGCCTCATTGTTGTTGTTTTTTTCAGATGAAGCTGGATGGTCTCTGATGCCCGATGACATTGGAGATGGTTCGTACGGCACAATCAGCAGCAGATACACGTGCCCCACCAGAAAGGCAGTATTTACGAAGGCGTTACTGCGATGGTCTTTGATGTGCGATGACATTGGAGATGGTAGTACGGAACATTCAGCAGCAGATACACGCGCCCCACCAGAAAGTCTGAAGCACAAGGTGTTACTGCAATCATGGTTCTTGATGCATGATGACATTGGAGATGGTAGTACTGGACAATCAGCAGCAGATACACACGCCCGGCCAGAAAGTCTGAATCACAAGGCGTTACTTCGATGGTCTTTGATGCAGGATGACATTGGAGATGGTTCGTATGGCACAATCAGCAGCAGATATACACGCCCCGCCAGAAAGTCTGAATCACAAGGCGTTACTTCGATGGTCCTTGATGCGCGATGACATTGGCGATGGTTCGTACGGCACAATCAGCAGCAGATCTACACGCCCCGCCAGAAAGTCTGAATCACAAGGCGTTACTTCGATGGTCTCGAGATCTGCTGCGCGATGACATTGGAGATGGTCGAATGGAACAATCAGCTGAGCAGATACACACGCCCGGCCAGAAAGTCTGAATCACAAGGCGTTACTGCGATGGTCCTTGATACACGATGACATTGGAGATGGTTGTATGGGACAATCAGCAGCAGATACACACGCCAGTCCAGAAAGTCTGAATCACAAGGCGTTACCTCGATGGTCCTTGATGCGCGATGACATTGGAGATGGTTCGTACGGCACAATCAGCAGCAGATATACACGCCCCGCCAGAATGTCTGAATCACAAGGCGTTACTGCGATGGTCCTTGATGCGCGATGACATTGGAGATGGTCGTATGGGACAATCAGCAGCAGATCTACACGCCCGTCAGAAAGGCTGAATGACAAGGCGTTACTGCGATCATGGTTCTTGATGCGCGATAGCATTGGAGATGGTAGTATGACACAATCAGCAGCAGATACACACGCCCCACCAGAAAGGCTGAATGACAAGGCGTTACTGCGATGGTCCTTGATGCGCGATGACATTGGAGATGGTCGTATGGGACAATCAGCAGCAGATACACATGCCCGGCCAGAAAGTCTGAATCACAAGGCGTTGCTGCGATGATCTCTGTTTCTTTCACATCCTGTCTAGACTGGTTGTACGGCGTATCTGAACCCTATTATCAAGCGTGCGGACTCAGATAGTGGTCGTACCTCCTCGAGGCTGATGATAAAGAATTGGCGACCAATGACCTGCGACAAACTCAAAGAAGAGCTCCACTTATTGCCCGGCAGAGGTACTACGCCTCTTTGATCATCAAAACGGTACGTACAAGTGGAATACGGTTTTTTTTTTTGAGGAGTCCTATTGCCTAGACTTTCCATCCCAGCAGCAGCTAAACCCCGCCAGGATGACGGAATCACAAAGATCTTGGAGTGCAAGACGTCCTCAGTTTTTTGGACAGGTTGTGAAGATCTGAGTCCAGTAGAATCCCAAGTCCATGTCCACTACTGTAGCATCTTCACTGTTCATTCATGTTGCTGCAGGCACCTTCTGTTGTGCAGTATGAACTTTGGTTTGAGAGCTCGACAATATTCCGTCTTGCCTCACTCTTGACGTATAGGACGGAATCAATAGCATCAGATGTTTCTTTGATGTTTAATCAGCTGCTCTCATAGATGGATTCATGTACCAAAACCTGGGATGTGGCCATTTTTTTTTTCATTTTTAGGGGGCCCATTCCCGCCTCTTTGAGGTTTCAGGGGGCCTATTCCCTTTCTTTTCTTTTTTTTTCTTCTTTTTTTTTGTTTTCTTTTTGTTTGTTTTCTTTTTTGTTTGTTTTCTTTTTTGTTTGTTTTCTTTTTTTCTTCTTTTTTTGTTTTTTTTTGTTTTCTTTTTTTTTTGGTCCCTTGCAGCATGGTTATGTGTATGTGTATGTGTAATGCTATGTGTATGTTTTCTTTTTTTCTTCATTTTTGCATTTTTTTTTGTCCCTTGCAGCATGGTTATGTGTATGTGTATACTATGTGTAATGCTATGTGTATGCGTGTATGCATGTATGCAATTACCAATACATGAATCACCACAGGAAGTTCAGCTTCTCAAGCATCAGGTTGAGAACTTACCTTCAAGGTTCACAAGGGAAACCGGGAATAAATCATAAACAGCGCGCTGAGCGTCTGCAACATGGGCCGACCCGATAAACCATGTACAAAGCACTTCGGAGAACATAGCGTGGATTTATAACAACTTCATCCACTCAACATCCCAAAGCTAATAGTAATCGGTATAATTTGGAGGCTATCAACGCCTGCTTTCCCTGCTTAGCACTGACAGCAAGAGTATGGCAGTTGAACACACATTACTACCAGTGGATTAGCTCCCTTGTTGTGTAAGTGACTGCACAAAAGTTGTGCGGCCTGGGGATACAGAAATGGAGATGGGCGCCACTCTATGATGCACCATAAGGTGCAGCAAGGACTTTAAAGTCCAGCTCCCGAGAAACACACACGCACACACGCACGCATGCACTCACACAGTAGGTGAAGGAGAACATCAGCACTTATCATCTCAAGTTGCATCACCATTATAACCCCCACCCCCATTGGACAAAGTATAATCCATGACTATAAGTAGAGGCACTAGATTTAGCCCTTGCAATGTCTTGGATCACATCATATTGTCCAATTATGTTCATGAACAAAGAAAAGCGTGTTTCTAATCAACTGTTTGATCATTTCTGCATAATAACAGATGCCAAAGTATTAAACATCTTTGTTTCTTACATGCTGCAGCTTTGGTCATCATACAGAACCTGCAAGACTGATGGTTGGGAAATTCAAAGTTCAATGCAGAAAGTGGACTGTTATGTAATGTATTTATATCAGCAATTTGGGTACTTATACGTGTATAGATAGACCTCCAACCCATAGACTTAAATGGAATACTCATGGGCTAATCATCTGATAAGCCATTATACAACTCAACTGTGTTATGACCCAAGAATGTAGCCATTCAGCACATTATGCTCAAACTTCACTGGCAAAGGTCTGTGAACAGAATCTGTCAGACAAAACATTGGTTTGTAAAAGGACCGCCTAACCAATGTGATGACGGTAAAGTTTTACAGCCTAATATGTCACTGTCACTGGGATTGAACCAAAATTATGATGCAAGGAGAAAAACTTTGGTACGCATAGGGTAAAATGGTATACCTGCATTGCATACCACATGGCTTTGCTGCACTAACTAAAGATACCCCTATGCTGTGAAAAAATCCTAGTGAGAACACTGAGGATAATACTGTTACACTGTATCAGAGAATGAACAGGCACGACACTAAGTTAAGAGGAAGAAAAAACTGAGAAGTGTGGAGAAAACTACACAAAGTAGTTGCCACATTTTCTGTGGTGCCCTGAAGGCAAATGCTCATCATAGTTAAGGGATGATATTGTCTAGAAATCTCCCCTTTCTCGATGGGCTTGATGGCATAATAGAGCACTGAGTGTTGTTGGTTTCTGATCTTTTAAACAAAGAGCTTTGGAACTTTCGAATTCAGGAATTCCAGTCATGACTGAAATGTATGTTGTTTGGCTGTTTTAATCAATCATTATGACTCAGTGTCCTAACTAAGAAAATTTTGCTAACTAGAAAAACTACTAACAGTTTATAGCATTTTACAATAAGGAGTTATGAAATGGCGTTACAAGTAAATTCTCTCTTAAGTCATTTAAGATCCAGCACACCTAAATAAAAACAGTTTTTGTACATCTTCCTATTATATTATGCATTTGGAAAAGCACTCGTGGAAGAGCTGGAGCAGTTTAAGCCATTACTTTAGTGCTGCAGTTTAGGCAAGGAGTTATCAATTGGTCTAGTTAGGTTCTCACCAAGTCATTTTTATCCAATGATTCAACAAGACGTCAGGAAGAAACAAACTGGAAGAGAACCTAGCACCTGATTCAAGGCATTTTCTGTTAATTCTGAAATGCATCTTGCTCTACAGTGTCCTGCAAAAATTTCTTCAAACTTCCAGTATCCTTTCAAGATTGGCACTTTATAATTTTACAATAATGCACCTGGAACCAGCTAACATTCACTTGGAAATCCAGTGCATATAGAATAGCATCTGCCTATTAGACGCATTCGGAAAACCTTAACACCCTTGAAAAAGGGCAGTTTAAGATTATCATATAATTTCAGTGTGTGCAAAAGACATTGCAACAGTTTAACTTTAATCTACTGCAAAAATCTTCAGAAAGACACAATACTAGGATCATACCAACGTATATACGTATGCAGTGAAGGGATTTTATTCTTGTTATAAATGCACCATACTCTCCAGTGTCCTACAAATCTTCAAGTATAGACTCCGAATTGTCACTTAATAATCATTTTCATTATGCCATTGAAACACTTATCTGCATGTACCAAATCTTGTACATGTACACAATGTACTAGCACCTGAATCAAGAGTTATCTTTTCTGATAATTTTGAAATGAACCATGCTCTTCAGTGTCCTACAAATCTTCAAAACTTCAAATAATTATCTATTCTGAATTGTCACTCTATAATCATTTCATTACATCATTGAAACACCTATCTACAGTACATGTATACCAGGTTTCATTTGCTTAAGCGTACCATCTTGTAAATGCATTACTTACTGTAATTTATGCAGAAATGATAGCAGTGGTTCTTATGTAAGCGATTTTGCAATGACCACTTCATTGCAAAATTAAAACCACTTCGAACATATTTCCATCATAGTATGAGACTACAGTCTATGGCGCTTCTGCAAACTTAAAACCACTGCAAACACTCCATTTTCCTGCTACCGCGAAAGTTAATCCCTGCGAACTTAAATGCATTTACAGAAGTAGCTACTAGCGGAAGAGTAAGCGACAACACTAAATTCAGCACCAAGGACAGCTCTGTACTCTCAGTTCCAGATATGAACTTAGTTTAGTAATTCTAGACACAGGGCTCGTAATTCTAGACACAGGCACCAGACAAATTTTACCTGCACCACTCCAAGTTTCAGAAGTATTGATCATTCCTGAGGAACCATTGCTATTTTTCCTCTTATACTTAAAGTAGGTGGTAACAAACAGTCAATGCAGCTAATAACAGACCACATACAATGTACACCTGCATCATAGGACATTTACGTATAAAGCCCAGTACATGGACAAGTTCAGGTTAGGTGCAGGTAGACTCCAGAAACTCCAATTTTACCTGCAATAAACTGCATATTCAGGTGGCATTTCGAGCCCTGCAGACACCAATGAATTATCCATGGGAAATTTCCAAGCACAAATAAACATGAAAATACCGTACATGGTGTCAGCTTTCTGTAATTGCCATAGATACACCTATCTGTATTATACCTGTCATTTGCTCAAACAAGGTCCAGATTTTATTTAAGGTACAGTGTTAGACAGTGTACGTTAATATTCTACCTGCTGGTAAAATACATACTAACACTTTTGAAAGAGGGAAAGGGCGGTTTGAGGAATTACTTAAGTCAGTGCCAAATTTTGCATGGATATACATTGATTAAAGAACTTACTTGGAACTACTAGTATGATAAGGTCCAGCATTTTCTGATATATCAATGCTCACAAGCTATTCAAGGGCCAATAACACAATCTAAAACAGTAAAATGATTCAGAAAACCGTTTACGACTTGATTTTGAATTACCGTAGTCAAGCTGTGAAAAGCAAACTAATAAATTAATTTATACCATACTTTCTCGGTTGAAGTACCAACTTTTTAAACTTTTCAACATCCAAATTTGTTCACAAAGCGTTGTCCAAGTCGAGTTGTGTACTTTATTTGTTGTTTTTGCCTGGACAAACATGGAAGAGGACCCCAAACCAGCTAGAAACCCAGATTTAGAATGCGACCACTTGTGGCCTGGAACAGACATGTAAGACTCATAAGATAAGTTTTGATCCAGAAACTTTTAAGGTAGTACTGACAATGAAAACTATCTTTGAACAACAGTGTGCTATATTCCCACCATGATCTCCTTTCTCCAATCACTCCATTGTTTAAAACTGCCATTTTAAATGTGGCTTTAAACACTGCCATGCATAAATCTTGCTTTACTTTTTCTTGTCTTTGCCCAAAAATACAATCTCCGAACCAAAATCTTTTACACATATACTGTTAGGCTTTACCACAAACCTGAATTTTTTTCAAAGTCAAAGTTGAGCAATATTTACGGACTATTAACTGTATCATCTGTAAGCTGACATCGACTGCCTTGCATTGCAATGACTTCTGGGTACAGACTGCAGTTACGTTCTTTTGGGACTTTCTGGTACTTTCCCTGAAAAAATAGGGGAGGAATCGTTGTAGAAAATTTTCCATTCTTGCATCTTAACCTCACTAATCTCCGGAGTGATTTTTTCAATGTGACAATCTCTGGGTTGGCAAAAGTCGGCCATATGATTCCCCGCAGATGTTAATAGAGTAAATATGCAGCATTTGCTGTAACGGTTGCGATTCTTCAGAGCCCAGATTCAGGGCATGGGCGCAATGACAGAAGAAACAAAATGGTGACCACTGCATCAGCCTACTGTGTTTCATGCCCAGACGGCAGCAATTCAGCAGAGAGCCAAATCTGGAGCATCCCATTGAGAATACAAATTTTAGCCCCATTGAGGTCTCAAGCTTTTATACTTAACTGTTCTGTTCTCAATAATGTTTCCACCAGATCTTGGCCAGAAATTAAATTTCAATCAACAATTAATTCAGCTTTGAACATACTAATGATAAAGGAACAACAACGAAGCCTCAAATGATTATTAAATATTAGTGCTCTGTAGTCTCAGTCGATTACTATTACTAACAGAAGGCTTAAGTTGGCTTGATATTCAGTAGTCCAGACTTCCTACTGATTGTAATACAAGAATGATTATCTAACAGTCACTTGTTCTATTTTGTTCAGTTCTGTTCTGTTCAAATATTTTGACTGAAAGGTCATTTTTATATTCATTTTGCTTCAGGTTTATCAAATCTGGTGTTTGAAGAATGAATTGCACAGAGTGAAATTTTCCAGTGAGTTTGATCGGAGTCAAGAAAATCACTGAAAACATATTATGGTATTAGAGGACGATTGGGCAAACATCCACTCAGTGGATAAAATGTATACCAAAATACAATTATTGCCAATTCTCTTTAGATATCATATTTCTGCTGAAAACCGTTGCAATGTTAATCAGTTCCCCTGATGAAAGGGTGTGAAATGAAATAGATTAAAGTTTGAGAGTTCTATAATCATGGAATGCCATGGGTATTGAAACATTCATCATCAATTTTGCAGATTAGCTGTTGGCATCACTAAGGCTATTGTGAACACCATAACACATTGTGTATTCTTGACCATTTAAATTTGAACAAAATTGGCCCCTGCAGCTAAAGAGCTGCTAGGAGGCCAAAACCTACAGCTGCAGTAACCTATGCCAAAAGACCTACCTGGACTCCCAGACAACAAAATAGTGAACAAGTTAACACTTTGTGTAAACTGCTCTTGACTTTCATTTACATGTAGAAAAATCTTGAGACAAGAATTATAATCTACTTGGCCTCCTCTACTCGACTACACCAGATTTCCTGTCTTATGCCGCTGTACCCCAAAACGTTACTGCCACAAACTCCAGTGATTATGTCAGAGGCTTTCAATGCAAATGAGGATGTATAAAGCAGTGACATCAATGAAGCTGTATCCTTGTGGAAAACGTTTTTTTTCTTTGTGTATGTGTGTAACGCTAGTTCACCTTTATCCGTAGGGTTACCTTTATCTGTTCCTTTCTAAGAACAATGTATTTAGGGATATCAAGTCGACAGATGGTGGTTTCAAACTGCAATATTTCGACAATAGTACCTTGAAACCCTTTCTCTGGAAACCCTACTTAGCAACACAACGGATATAGGTTACCTCGCGGATAAAGGTGAACTAACGTGAACATCAACTCTCATAGTTCCACCTGGTGCCATAATACCGCCACATCAAAAACATTGGCTTTCTTATAATAAGATAACACCTAAATGTATTCACCTCAGGATTACCGATGCTGCATTTGTACATCTATTTGACAGATTATTTTTTCTCTTGGCAGCATTATTAGCTTGGAGTCCAGCCTTGTTTGCTTTAGTCAACTCCAAAGGTAGCGACCTTTGGGAGCGGACTATAGCAAGGCTGGACTCAAGGCGACGGTATTATGGCAATTCAGGTGAAATGATGAGAGCTGATATATATACATGCACCAGGTGTTGAATCTAGGTACAAGAGGCAGTTGGAGACGACTTTGTGCAAGAAAACATGTCGACTGTTCAAGAATCCTGTCTTAGTTTGTAAATCATGATCATTTCTTTTGTCAGAGCTTTGCCAACTTGGATCACACCAACTCGAAGCATGAAGTGGATTATGAAGTCTGACAGTTTAACATAAATTTTGTATCATGGAATGCAATGGATTTCCATCAATTATGTAAATAAACAGGCCATTTACATAACAAACATCTAATTATGCATGTTATGAATTTGGCTATTTTCATACCAAAAATCATGACGATTGGTAAACACCTTGAGTATTCTCGCCGACTGTTCAACCCTAACCCTTGAACCCTAACTCTGGCCCAGTTGACCACGCTGTTGTATTAGGTTGATTTAAGTCTATCTGTCCGTACATTTTCTGTCTGCTTGTATGTCTATGTTTTCTTTATTGTAGTGTTACTAGGATCAGTGTCAGTAGATCCCTAGTACCAAACATGCTGTAAGGTAAAACGTCTATCAAGTCAGGCCTAGGAAAGAATGTATACGTAGTGTTTCCAGTTACCCAACTGACCAGGGTTGTAGCCAGCCTGAAATTCCGTCCCCTTGATTTTGAACCGAAATCCTATCAAGCCCCAAAGCGATTCTTCGCGTGACATTCCTAAGGAGGTCCAAGTCCCTGAAAATTTTGAAATCTAGACCCTCTGAAATGCTATTTTCTGCATTTGGAGGTGTACATTTTGCTTGACAATGTATGTAAATCCAAATCTAAATGTTTGACTTTGTTCAATGTCATGTATGAACTGAAAATCAGTGACAGCTAATATGAGCTAACGTGAATATCAAGTAGAGATGAGAAAAAATTAGGTAATTTGATTTTGAAGCAATCCCTTTTTCGTGTCAAAATACAGTAATTCTTGATTCTTGAACAGTCAGCAAAGTGTCCGACCAATTTATCCTAATAAAGGCCATAACAATTTAATTTCTTGAATCTCGGATTTTGAAAGTGAAAATATTTAGCAAGAGGACATCATAAAGCTACAGGGTAGGGAGGAAAACTTGAATATGACTGTATTCTCCCCATAAAACTGAGTGCACCAAGGCACAAACCTGGTCCTCAGGCTTCATTATGTTTTTCCAGTTAAGGGTTTCTTGAAAATGTTTTTTAAAAATCCGAGAACCAACAAATTATTAATAAATTGGTGTGGCCAAAAGAATACTTTTGTCACAACTTTAAATCTTCCTGAACAGTCGGCATGAAATCTTGATGCACGTTTATTGTCTTTGAATCTAACTGCATCTTTTCCACATGCACACAACAGGGTTGGACAAGTTTTTTAATTCTTGGCTCTTTTTTTCTGTGTTGACAAATGCTTGATACCATGACTGTGATGAAAAGTATCAAGTATGTTTTTGTATATCAAAATATCACCCATGGAAAGATCTTACTTGCCCGACCAGGCAAGTGTGTTGTGCAGTCAAACCTGTATTGCCCACCTTACTTACTACTTAGACGTAACACTCAGGGTTGGCTCTTTGACCCTGAGTGCCCTTACTTACTTAGACGTAGCACCTAGGGTTGGCTCTTTGACCCTAGGCGCAAAATGAGCAATACTGAGCACCATAGGGGCAGGGCTCGAAATACTTTTTTCTGCATACTGGCGCAGGTGCAGGTACAAATGTAACATTGAA
This sequence comes from Branchiostoma floridae, assembly GCF_000003815.2. Lineage (NCBI taxonomy): Eukaryota > Metazoa > Chordata > Leptocardii > Amphioxiformes > Branchiostomatidae > Branchiostoma > Branchiostoma floridae. The sequence continues at coordinate 66,913 of NW_023365701.1, forward strand.
AATTACCTGCACCAGACAAATTTTACCTGCACCACTCTGAATTTAGGGAGTATGGATCATATAAAATTGTGGGTTACTCAGAAGTGGTACCAAACATTTGCAGACATGTACGATAGACAGGGAAGATTGATTTAATAATCATTTAATAACTCATAACCTAGTTTGCGATACGGATAATAAAACGTGAGTGGATAAAATCGACTCCTGGGTGTTGAAATATGGAACGACGGTAAAATTTCGCAGCCCTTGTGGGTGAATTGGTATATAAGTGGCCACCAGTGTCTATAGTGGTCATATTTATCCTGTCCCTTGAGTGGCCACTATAGACAGGTTTGACTGTACATGTACATGTAGGTCATACACTTTTCCTATCAGCACTTTCACTTGCCTGGGACAATCAGCTATTGAATTTGTCCAACCCTGCACAAATCATCATGGTTCACAAGGATTTTACAATCCTAAATATTGACCGAGGGAGGCCATTATACACACAATACACAAAGAGAGCAAAACATTTTCCGATTAGCCTGAACGGCCCCTTTCCAATAAACAGAGTCCGTTGTGGAAAGGGTGCCTATAAAGCTTTGAAACCAGCTCTCTTCTGTCTGTAACAGGAGAGTAAATAAAACCCCCATTTAGAAATGGTCAATATTGGTTTTGATTCAGAATACCTTTTGACTACCACGAACCAAATTGAAGATCTAGATGTTGAATGAAAATTTTGAACCCTTTGAATTTCAATCCTTTAAGGTTTAAGCTTAGGTTACAGCTTCATTTAAAAGCCCCTGTTGTAGGATCATGAGGGTCGAAAAGTGATTTGTTTTGCCATTTCTTTACAAAATAAGGTGAATTGACTGATTTTTTACATTCCTACAGTGCAAATATGCATCATACCAAAAAAATGGGACAAATGATGTCAAAAACATGCAGTTTGATAACTTTAAAAATTCCCAGGCTTGTGAATGTAATTGTTTTTGTCCAGAATTTTGGGATAAATCAACACATTATTGTGGCCATCTTTTGGATGTGGATTAATAAACCGCCTAAAATGTGATAGAAATAAAAACAAACTGACAAATTTCAGAATATTTTCAGGTTTGGTGCAAGAAAATGTCATACATTTAAATGTTGGAAACAATACGCAAAATTTCATTCTATAGAATGTCCCCAGTTTGGGCGCCAAAATCCTACAATAGGGGCCTTTAAGTCACCTTGAAGTATGCAAATGTGTGACAGTAACTATATAATTATGCAAATGTGATGACAATGCGTTGAATGCCTGAGGCATAGTTACTAGACTTTGTGGCACGTTTTGCGGCAATAACGGCATAACGACACGAAATTTGCTGCACGAATAGAGAACACCAAAGTAGACTATAATTAACTTGCCATCATCTAGCAGGTAAATCTAAAAGAAACAATTTGAAAGCTTTATATCCTGATCAAAATAGGACACAATGTCACATTCAAAATTGGCTTTCATATATCAGAAAAAAAAATTTTGCACTGAATTGAAATTACAGATCAACGAAAAGTTGCAAGGAAACTAAAGGTTCAAATCCTGAATATACCTTTAACAATTTTGATTGGCAAATTTCAATTTTATTTGTTAACACTGGATAAAAGAACTAGTTGCATGACCTAATAAATTGTAGGCTTAACTGCACATTCTAAGAAAACAAGACTTTAAGTGTCTAACTGATTCAATCTCAGATTGCACCCCAAACATTGAATTTTAATATTTTGCATTCTGACACTGATACACTTCTTTCAATCTCAATCAAAACGAATCTACCCTCAATATTGACAATTTAGCATGTTTCAATCTTCCAAACATAATGAATTTTTCATACTTGGCATTCTCATATTATCCCAGGACAAAAGGAACTTTTCTGTGATACATTGAAGATAAACAAATCCCTTCTTTCAGTCTCAATCGAAACAAATCTACCCTCAATATTGACAATTTGGCATTCATGAATATTAACATCTATTATCATAATACCGGTACGTTTACGACGATTTCTCTAGTCATACTGATTTGACAAATTGTCAACGCATCATTTTCTCCAGTTACATGTTGCTGTTATAGGTTACCCTTGCCACTTCTTCTGTGTAACTTTTCTGCCACTCTTGTCCTCCTAAAAGCGTAATATTGTAATTGTAACACGCCGCGGAATTACACGGCGAACGGGCGCGTGGTTGGGAGGGGGTACAAAATACCGGTAGGAAGAAACACGGCACAATTAACTGCCGCTATGTACATTTATACATCCTCTGATGTTCCTTCCTTTTCTGTCAGTAAATGCATAAAACATAAACCTGCATGAGCATACAAAATGTCATGAGAAAACGGACGTATACTGTCAAGAATTTTCATTTAACTTCTGTCCGTCACAACCGCTATGACGTAACACTTCACTGCTAGCGTAGATATAAAAATGGCGGGAAAATGGCTGCGTACGTTCAATTTTGCCCATTCAGTCGTAGATCCGGGCTATTATGCAACGGTTCTTCACACTTTTACATGAGTTGTAGGTCACCAACAGAAATTCAAGATTGTTGTTAAATCATGTTCGTCTTGTGCCGTGAGCATGTGTAATTATGATCTATATAAATTTGGCAATGAATGTGACAGTGTGTTCGTCCCACGACGAGCTGCCTACCCCGAAATTTAAAAAAAAGTATACTGAAAACTTTTGGCCTTGTTGTCTTCGAATGCATTGTTATCGATGCTTTGTAAATGGTGTATTGGACACCTAGATGTCTGAAGTGTGCACATCTCAGAAATAACTATTGTTGCATGTGTAGATCTCTTTAAGTTCCAGTATTTTTAATCTACCGGTATAAGTCTTACTACCGGTATTATGCCAATGCATGTTACACCAACAAAATACGATTTGATTTTTTGCACTGACAGTATAAATTACAATTATCATGTACACTAATATCGAAGGTTTGAGCCTTTATCTGAACAGAACAGAACTGTCAATTTGGCAAATTTTGCATTCACCATTTTACTATAAAAAAACAGTGTTCATCTTAACTTTGGCCTTAAATAGACAACACAAGGTCTGAACATGCATGACCTGGAATAATTCTGATATCTCTGGCCCAGTGTTATGGGTTCAATCTTAAATCTTGATTAGAACAGAACAGAACAGAACAGGACAAACTTTAAGCATCCAACAGAAAACCAACTACCCCGTAAAATCATGATAATTAATTGTGATGATGATGATGTTTGTCCCACGTTTGTCAAAGAAAACCCTGGCTTCAGTCACCCTTATTCTTATAGTCACTACTAAATGTTACTAACTGTATTATCCGACAGTATTTTTCAGATGTTGTTGACAATAAAGTCAAATGATGAATAATCAGAGACAATGTTTGGCTCTGTCATTTGCCAGGTTGCTTTAATTTAAATCAAAACATTTGTTTTCATTTTCGTTCGCATCTCTAATATTCATGCTACAAATTCTCTTTGTGTATGGTACTACAACTGCTACTGTAACAGTAAACTACAGTGCCTAAGTTTTCAAATGACAATTACATCTAAATATCCTATAATTTGTATTAGAAAGTAGAGTTTTTAGATTTACTCTATCCCTGGTTTGTAGTTTGCGATTGACCACACGAAAGTAACGTTTTGTGAGGTCCATAAAGCTTGAATGACAACTTAATACTAAAGTGCAAGCAATTCCTTGAAGATTTTGACATGCCATGAAGATTTTAAGTGACACATGCCATGCATGAATCTGCCTCAATAAAGCACAACGAACATGTATACAGATCAAGAAAATAACCCCAAACTGTTTTGACCAGCTGACAATGCACATTGTGCTGTAACTTTTAAATCTTTATGAGAACATGAGGTTCAGATCTCTTCAGCAAGTTAAACTGACAATGTCAAACTATGGGACGACTTGATTTTGGAGGAAAACTCAATTTCAGACCAATTTGAACTCAGCTTATTATACTTTGGGACTTTATTTTACAGTAAAACTGACAATTTCTGACCAATTAAGCTATTTTTTAACAGTATATGGGGGGACTTGATTTTAGATTTTTACAATGAAACTAAAGATTTCAGAACAATTTAAGTTAATTACAGTTGGGGACTCTATGTGGGAGGGATTTGATTTTACAGCGAAAATAACAATTTCAGACCAATTAAGTTAAGTACAGTTAGGGACTCTATATGGGGGGATTTTACAGTGAAACTATTTCAGACCAATTTAGTTAAGTACAGTTAGGGATTCTATATGGGGGGACTTGATTTTACATTGAAAATAACAATTTCTGACCAATTTAGTTAAGTACAGTTAGGGACTCTATATGGGGGGGACTTGATTTTACAGTGAAAATAACTATTTCAGACCAATTTAGTTAAGTACAGTTAGGGACTCTATATGGGGGGATTTTACAGTGAAAGTATTTCAGACCAATTTATTTAAGTACAGATATGGATTCTATATGGGGGGACTTGATTTTACAGTGAAAATAACAATTTCAGACCAATTTAGTTAATTACAGTTAGGGACTCTATATGGGGGAGACTTGATTTTACAGTGAAAATAACTATTTCAGACCAATTTAGTTAATTACAGTTAGGGACTCTATATGGGGGGACTTGATTTTACAGTGAAAATAACAATTTCAGACCAATTTCAGTTAAGTACAGTTAGGGACTCTATATGGGGGGGACTTGATTTTACAGTAAAAATAACAATTTCTGACCAATTTCAGTTAAGTACAGTTAGGGACTCTGTATGGGGGGACTTGATTTTATAGTGAAACTAACAATTTCAGACCAATTTAGTTAAGCACAGTTAGGGACTCTATATGGGGGGGACTTGATTTTACAGTGAAAATAACAATTTCTGACCAATTTGGTTAATTACAGTTAGGGACTCTATATGGGGAGGGACTTGATTTTACAGTGAAACAACAATTTAAGACCAATTTAGTTTAATTATACTTTGGGACTCTATATGGGGGGACTTCATTTTACAGTGAAACTGACAATTTAAGACCAATTTTTTAGTTATTTTAGGGACTCGATATGGGGGACTTGATTTTACAGTGAAACTAACAATTCAAGACCAATTTTACAGTTAGGGACTCTATATGGTGGGACTTGATTTTACAGTGAAACTAACAATTTCTGACCAATCTAGTTATTATAATAAGTGCAGTTAGGGACTCTATATGGGCAGGCTTCATTTTACAGTGAAAATAACGATTTCTGACCAATTAAGTTAATTACAGTTAGGGACTCTATATGGGAGGGGACTTGATTTTACAGTGAAACTAACAATTTCTGACCAATTTAGTTATTACAGTTAGGGACTCTATATGGGGGAGACTTGATTTCTTATTGAAACTAACAATTTCGGACCAATTTTAGTTAATTACAGTTAGGGACTCTATATGGGGGAGACTTGATTTCTTATTGAAACTAACAATTTCAGACCAATTTTAGTTAAGTACAGTTAGGGACTCTATATGGGGGAGACTTGATTTTACAGTGAACTAACAATTTCTGACCAATTTAGTTAATTACAGTTAGGGACTCTATATGGGGGACTTGATTTTACAGTAAAAATAACAATTTCTGACCAATTTCAGTTAAGTACAGTTAGGGACTCTGTATGGGGGGACTTGATTTTATAGTGAAACTAACAATTTCAGACCGATTTAGTTAAGCAGTTAGGGACTCTATATGGGGGGGACTTGATTTTACAGTGAAAATAACAATTTCTGACCAATTTGGTTAATTGCAGTTAGGGACTCTATATGGGGGGACTTGATTTTGCAGTGAAACTGACAATTTAAGACCAATTTAGTTAATTACAGTTAGGGACTCTATATGGGGGGGACTTGATTTTACAGTGAAACAACAATTTAAGACCAATTTAGTTTAATTATACTTTGGGACTCTATATGGGGGGACTTCATTTTACAGTGAAACTGACAATTTAAGACCAATTTTAGTTATTTTAGGGACTCGATATGGGGGACTTGATTTTACATTGAAACTAACAATTTCAGACCAATTTAGTTATTATGATAAGTACAGTTAGGGACTCTATATGGGGGACTTGATTTTACAGTGAAACTAACAATTTCTGACCAATCTAGTTATTAGAATAAGTGCAGTTAGGGACTCTATATGGGCAGGCTTGATTTTACAGTGAAACTAACAATTTCTGACCAATTAAGTTAATTACAGTTAGGGACTCTATATGGGGGATACTTGATTTCTTATTGAAACTAACAATTTCTGACCAATTTTAGTTAATTAAAGTTAGGGACTCTATATGGGGGAGACTTGATTTTACAGTGAACTGATAATTTCTGACCAATTTAGTTAATTACAGTTAGGGACTCTATATGGGGGACTTGATTTTACAGTGAAACTAACAATTTCAGACCAATTTAGTTACTTACAGTTAGGGACTCTATATGAGGGAGACTTGATTTTATATTGAAACTAACAATTTCTGACCAATTCTAGTTAATTACAGTAAGGGACTCTGTATGGGGGGACTTGATTTTACAGTGAAACTGATAATTTCTGACCAATTTAGTTAATTACAGTTAGGGACTCTATATGGGGTAGACTTGATTTTATATTGAAACTAACAATTTCAGACCAATTTTAGTTAATTACAGTTAGGGACTCTATATGGGGGGACTTGATTTTACAGTGAAACTAACAATTTCTGACCAATTTAGTTAATTACAGTTAGGGACTCTATATGGGGGGGACTTGATTTTACAGTGAAAATAACAATTTCAGACCAATTAAGTTAATTACAGTTAGGGACTCTATATGGGGGACTTGATTTTACAGTGAAAATAACAATTTCAGACCAATTTAGTTAAGTACAGTTAGGGACTCTATATAGGGGACTTGATTTAACAGTGAAACTAACAATTTCAGACCAATTAAGTTAATTACAGTTAGGGACTCTATATGGGGGACTTGATTTTACAGTAAAAATAACAATTTCTGACCAATTTAGTTATTAATAAGTACAGTTAGGGACTATATGGGGGCACTTGATTTTACAGTGAGACTAACAATTTCTGACCAATTTTAGTTAAGTACAGTTAGGGACTCTATATGGGGGGACTTGATGTTACAGTGAAACAACAATTTCTGACCAATTTAGTTAAGTACAGTTAGGGACTCTATATGGGGGGACTTGATTTTACACTGAGACTAACAATTTCTGACCAATTTAGTTAAGTACAGTTAGGGACTCTATATGGGGGACTTGATTTTACAGTGAAACTAACAATTTCTTACCAACTTAGTTATTAATAAGTACAGTTAGGGACTCTATATGGGGGGACTTGATTTTGCAGTGAAACTAACAATTTCAGACCAATTTTAGTTAAGTACAGTTCAAAGGGACTCTATATGGGGGGACTTGATGTTACAGTGAAACAACAATTTCTGACCAATTTAGTTATATAATAAGTACAGTTAGGGACTCTATATGGGGGGGTACTTGATTTTACAGTAAAACTTTAAACAATTTCTGACCAATTTAGTTAAGTACAGTTAGGGACTCTATATGGGGGATTTGATTTTACAGTGAAACTAACAATTTCTGACCAATTTAGTTATTAATAAGTACAGTTAGTGACTCTATGTGGGGGCACTTGATTTTACAGTGAAACTTTAAACAATTTCTGACCAATTTAGTAAAGTACAGTTAGGGACTCTATATGGGGGATTTGATTTTACAGTGAAACTAACAATTTCTGACCAATTTAGTTATTAATAAGTACAGTTAGGGACTCTATGTGGGGGGGGGACTTGATTTTACAGTGAAACTAACAATTTCAGACCGATTTCGTTTAATTATACTTTGGGACTCTATATGGGGGGACTTTATTTTACAGTTAAACTAACAATTTCAGACCAATTTTAGTTGATTTCAGACCAATCAGTTAGGGACTCTATATGGGGGGACTTGATTTTACAGTGAACTAAATTTCTGACCAATTTAGTTAAGTACAGTTAGGGACTATATGGGGGGACTTGATTTTACAGTGAACTAATAATTTCTGACCAATCAAGTTAAGTACAGTTAGGGACTCTACATGGGGGGCTTGATTTTATAATGAAACTGACAATTTTTCACCAATTAAGTGCAGTTAGAGACTCTATATGGGGGGGGGCTTGATTTTACAGTGAAACTAACAATTTCAGACCAATTTATTTAAGTACAGTTAAGGACACTATAGGGGGAGACTTGATTTTACAGTAAAACTAACAATTTCTGACCAATTTGAATTCAGCTAACAGAATCCATTATACTTAGGGACTCTACATTTGTATAATTATGAGGATAGTCATGCAGTGGTCATTTTAGTTTTTGAACTAAAGAGGGCTTATAATCTAGTTTAGGGCTCTATATACTTAGGGAAAAGTGGCAAATAGGCACCTGGTATATTTTAGTCATTTCAGTCAATCATGACATATTCAGGTCTGAACCTGGAACTGATCCACTGGACCTGAACTGGGCCTGTACCTGAATTTCCTGTACCAGTTGCAGCAACTGAATGCAGATGAGTGATTCAAGCCAGTCTGATAGTCATATCAGAACTGTTTCTGTGTTTATGCCTCAAGATAATGAAACATCACATCTGCTTGGAGTAACCCATTTGAAGTGCAGACCCTAAAAGCCAACAACTACTTCACAATTCAAACAACATGTAGGGAGTGTTTTCTGACATTTTACATTGCCTATAATACATGAACTGGTTGAAATTAAAAATGCATCGTCTTGTTCCAACAAACAGGCAGACGGAACATTTGTCCAGCACATGTGCATTGTCAGCCTATGGTTTAAACAGCAACGAATCCTGTGCAAGGGAAGCCAACTATTCCACCTTTGACGCTTTCCCCGCCTGGAGTCGCAAATTCCTGCAAAAGTCTCGCACTGCAAACGCGCCACCATGCAACCGTTATCTTTCCCCCTCCTACCACATTACTCTGCAAGGCTAATAGCTTCAATGATCAGTGTATGTGGAAACTGTGACCAGCTGAACACAGTGTCTTCACAACCTGTCATGGCCAAAACCAAGCTCCCGCTCGTTTTTTCATACGTTCGTT